>NW_026896740.1:0-247708 GCF_033153095.1 Gastrolobium bilobum | reverse complement strand
GCTCGAAAAGGTTGCATTCGCCCTGCTTACCACGGCAAGGAAGCTCCAACCTTATTTCCAAGGTCACCGAGTCATTGTGCGAACAAACCAGCCCATCAGGCAAGTACTACACAAGCCAGACCTAGCAGGAAGGATGATCAACTGGGCCGTCGAGCTCTCTGAGTTCGACATATCATATGAACCTCGACAGGCAATCAAGTCGCAGGCGTTGGCTGACTTCATCTTGGAGCTAACCCCATCCAAAGAAAAGGGACAAGGGAATGAAGATCTCTGGACAATATATGTCGATGGATCCTCGAACTCTAAGGGGAGCGGAGCCGGGGTGATAGTTGAAAGCCCGGAGGGAGTGTCCATTGAACACTCACTTCACCTAGCATTTTCGACCTCAAATAACCAAGCTGAATACGAAGCGTTCATCGCCGGGATCATACAAGCCAAAGAGCACGGAGCTAGGAGGATAAAGATCCTGAGTGACTCACAACTGGTTACGTCACAAGTTGAGGGAACATATCAAGCTAAGGGTCCTCTCATGATGAAGTATCTCCAACAGGTTAAGGAGCTATTAGCCGAGTTCGACGAGGTGGTAATCCAGTACATACCTCGAAACGAAAATAGCAGGGCAGACATCCTATCAAAACTCGCCAGCTCGCAAGGCTCAGGAAACCATTGCACTGTAATACAACAGAGCATCCTGAAGTCGACCTGCGTCATGGTGATAACCGAGACTGAGGATTGGCGAAGGCCAATAGTGGCCTACCTGGAAAAATGGGTCATGCCAGACGAAACACTAGAGGCCAGAAAACTCGTGAGGAACTCAGCCTGCTTTACCATAGTAGAAGGGCAACTCTACAAAAAGGGTTTCTACACACCCATGCTAAAATGCCTAAATAAGAACGAAGCTGAGTATGTGTTGGCCGAGATCCATGAGAGCATAAATGGACATCACATGGGAGGAAAAGCTCTAGCCAAAAAGGCACTAAGGGCAGGATACTACTGGCCTACGATGGAGGCGGACGCGAAGGAACACGTCAGAAGGTGCGAGCAATGTCAGAAGCATGCACTCATCCTTCGTGCTCCTCCTGAAGAGCTGCAAACCATTTACAGCTCCATGGCCATTCTTCAAATGAGGGATGGACTTGCTGGGACCCTTCACTGCGGCTGAAGGACAGCTCAAATGGTTGATAATGGCAGTTGACTACTTCACCAAATGGATTGAGGCTGAACCCTTCACCACCATTACCTCGACGAGAATACAGAGGTTCTTTGAAAGAAACCTGATTAGTCGATTCGGACTTCCCGCCGAGATCATCACGGACAACAGGACACAGTTCGCTGATAGAAAGTTCCAGGAGTTAATGGCCGACTTCAAGATTACACATCGGTTTGCATTAGTAGAACATACTCAGACCAACGGACAAGTCGAGTCCGCCAACAAGGTGATTCTAAACGGGCTCAAGAAAAGGCTGTTCGAAGCCAAAGGAGATTGGGTGCAACAACTACACTTCGTCTTTTGGGGTTACAGAACAAGCACCCAATCCGCCACAGAAGAAACCCCCTTCAAGCTGACATATGGGTGCGAGGCCATGATTCCGGTGGAAATCGATGAACCATCTTGGAGGAGGGTACAAAGATTACGAGGAACTGAAAGTCAAAACAGAGAGGCACTCACTGTAGAACTCGACCTATTGGATGAATGCAGGGAGAACGCCAGATATAAGAATATGATGGCGAAGCGCCTAGTAACTGCTAAATTCAATAAGAAAGTCAGACCTCGGTCATTTCAGAGCGGCGACTTGGTGCTAAGAAGAGCCGACATCGGCAACAAGAATGCCAGAGATAGAAAGCTCGCCGCGAACTGGGAAGGCCCCTACAAAGTCAAAGAGAACTTGGGAAAGGGAGCCTACACCTTGGAAACTATCTCCAAGAAGCCAGTAAAGAGAACTTGGAACGCGGACAAGCTGAAGGTCTACTATAGTTAGGCCTGAAGTCCGACTTTCGAGATAATAAGACGAGCTCTCAAGCTCAGTCAGTAGATAGATTTATTTCTACGCAAATAAGACGAGCTCTTAAGTTCAGTCAGTAGGTAGATTTATTTCAAAGCAAATAAAATGAGCTCTTAAGCTCGGTCTTGTAAATAGATTTCATTTGAAATGCAAATAAATGAGCAGCGACCTCAATTGTGTTATCAATGCATATCAATTTCTATTTAAGAAATTGAAGCCTCAAGAGCTTCGCGATCAAATGAAGGAATAAAATTTTTGTTGACGAACAAAAATAATCCTAGATCAGTTACGAAATCTCGGCAAATCACGAGTCGAGAATCACGAGATCGAAATTGAACCTCGAACATATAAGTAAAAGAGAAGTAAAGCAACGATCTCGGAAAGTAACATTAAAGCATAAGTTTTAAAGCTGACCCAAAGCGGCAATTATGTTCATACAGATAAAAAAAGAGGGCTCAAGGGCCCCATAACAAGGTTACAAAATGAAAGTCGACATTCTGACCCCTTCATTAATCCACGTGAGGAGAAACGGCCTCATGAACCTCGGCTTCGGTCTCTTCCTCATCAGCAGAGTCTAAACCCGGAGTCCCAGGAACGATAGTGTCGTCCTTCACATCATAAGAAACGTCCATCCCATTAATAATAAGGCCAGGATTCAGAACCTGGGCTTGAGCAATGGCATTGGCAAAGGTCCCAGTAGCAGCATTCACGATCACGGCCTTAGCCTCATCAAAGTCGGCCTGCAGCTTTCGAATCTGGATGTCCTTGGCGGCGAAAGACTTGGAAAGAGTCTCATTTTCCATCCTCAAGTCCTCCGCCCTGATATTGGCCGACTCCGAAGTTTTCTTCACCCCCTTCAGCTCCAAATTCAATTCCTGAACTCTCCTTTCCAGCTTTGACTTCGTCTTACCGAGCTCTCCATTCTTCCCCAAAAGTTCTTCCACCTTGAGGGCAATGGATGAATTGGAAGCAGCCGACAAATCGAGCCTTTGGTGGAGGTCTTGAAATGACTGAAGCAAGGAAGACGCCTTCAGAGAATCCTCTTCCAGATGAGCTATCAGGCTCCTCAGCTCGGAATTCAAGGTCGAAGAGCCCATAAACTGTTGAGGAGGCTTCAGGACAGCCCTAAGTCGGTCCGAGATCTTGACCTTCCACAACTCCCCAGGTTCCAAGACAATCAGGTCCCCTTGAGGGGTGGGAGGAGGAGGGGGAAGTGGAGATGGCGAGGATGTAAAGAGGGGAACCGAATCATCGATTAAAATAACCTCATCAGTTGCCGAACCACTACCCTGACCGATGTCAATCCACCGTCTCTTGATAGTCTCGACCTCGGAGGAAAGATCTACTTTAGCCTTCCCCTTAGAAGTCTTCTTTGGCTTGGGCAAAAAATTTCTGTACTCCTCGCTCGTCATGCTAACTGCAAAGGATTTTCAAAGATTAGAACTCAAGTCATTAGATATATCGGAAACAGGTCATAAAGGAAAATCACATACCAAGCTCGCGGAGGAGATCCTCTCCAAATTTATCTTCAATCTGACTCAAATCGATAATGCCAAATTTCCAGGCATAACCAATCAGGACGGACGCCGCCAGTCTCTCCGAATCGGAAAGAGCTACTCCTGGAGTAGCATAGTCCTTAGGACGCCGTTGATAATGATTCTGCGTCTAATAAAGCTCAAACCGACCTGCCAAATCCCCTCCGTCTGATAAAGACGAGGCAAACCAGGGGAGTCAGTCTGAACGAGCTACTATCCTGAAGTAGGCGTCCTTAAAACCCTTGAAAGATTGGGAGTAGAGGATAAAAATATCCCGGTTCGAAGCACCTCGAAGAGTAACCCAACCCTTTCTCTCCTTAGCCTCGGCCCCAGTCCGAGCTGTATATACATCAAAAAAGTGAAAAAAAGGCAAACTGTACAAGGAAGACAGAGGTATGTACACACCTGCTCGAAACCTCGGATGAAGGCCCATGAATTGGGATGAAGTTGTGAAGGCGCAATCCGAAGCCTACAAATCACGGCCATCTGAACTCGGTGAAGGGAAACCGAATCCCTAACTTAGTAATTAGATCTCGGTAAAGGAATAAGAAATGGGGCTCGTCCAAAATAGGCCCCGCACACACCGGATAGTCACCTGCTGGGAGCATGTCCACCCCACTGGGGTCTCCAACTGGAAGTTGGGCTACGTCGGCAGGAGACATCGTGGATCACATGTGAAGGATCTCAAGAAGAACCCAATTTTGGACGTCGGACTCCTCCATAGCCGTGGTCCTGGAACATGAAGGGTGAGGATCAGTACAAAAAATATCCAAATTCGATCTGGGACTTCCGAGATCAGATGGCAATGAACACGGACTCCACGAAAACGGAGCTGTCAGAACTACTGATTAGATCAACAAATGGCACCTGACCCGAGTCTGAATCACCAAAATAAGAAAGGGTTTTCGACTCCAAAAAACCCAGCTCAGATGAAGAAAGGCTAGAAGAGCTGATGGGGAAGAATCCGATCTAGAACGGACCTCTGGCCCTGGACGACCTGGGATGACGGTAGAATGTACGACAAGGGAGTCGGGTCAGGAGAAAGGTTCAACCCATCTGATGAGGGGTCTGAGGCCAAAGCAGGACTACCAGCGTCAAAATTAAGCCGAGTCTGGCGGCCCCCTCCTCTCCGACCTCTTCTGCCGTGTCCACCTCGGGAACTCTGGCGACCTCCTCGAGGACCGCAGAGAAGCTGCTGAAGCTTCTCCTCCTCGGTGTACTCCTTCCCATAAAGCCAATACTGCACATATCGAGGCAGTTGTTTCATTATTTCTTCATCCTCCTCACCACCTCGGGCAGAAGCTGGACCCGAAGAGGTGCTGGGAATACTCATTTTCAAGCGGCAAAAACACAGGCAAACTCCCTCAAAACTCTCAAACAGAGACTCAAAGGAAACAACTGATTTCTCCCTCCCCTCAACAGGAAATAACCACCAAATTCCAACTCAAATCGAAATAAAATGCAAACGATAACTGAGCCAAAATGTGAACCAATACGAGGAGGGAATAAAGAAATACCTGAATGAAGGGTGAGTGAAGCAATTGGGAAATGACTAGAGAGGACGCAAACCCAACAAGAACCTCCATAACTGGCAAGCATAAAGGAGAAGTCTGGGCGAGGAGATGGCCAGGAAGAAAACTTAAGAGAAAACGAAAGTCCTACACCATTTCGAAAATTGGTATTTAAAGGAAGGAAAGCCCCCAGGCGCGAAGATGAAAGGGTTTCCAAACGGTTGAGCAATGGAGGGAAAAAAGGGAACTTCACCCTGAGTGCATTGAATGCACTCAATCATAACCTCTGTAAAGCTCAATACGGCGCCCCCTGCACGATGCACGTACTGCCAACAAGCGTACAACACGTGGATCGTGATAATCATCATGGCAAAACCTGAAACGAAAGGTCAAGCTGATAAGATAAGACCAAACTCTGACCTCCAAGCTCCAAGTTCGTCTTAATATCGCAGGTCAGACAAAAGCTCGACCACGAGGCCGAAGCCGAAAGTCATAACAAGGCCAAGAAATTCAACTCAAATATAACACGACGAATTCGAAACACGGACAAAGCACGGACTCATGAAGAATCTGACATATCAAAGGTAGACTTCACATGCAATATCAAGGAACTTTACGTGAACGACCTCGGCAAAAATAATTCCGAGTAGTATCGCAAGACGTCAAGCTTTCAAAAGCTCAGCTCCGAGACCAACGAACATGGACGAATCAAATCCGAGGTAACATAGCAACACCTCGGCATCCCGAGCCTCGGAATACCGAGCTGGGGGGAAACTGTTATGGATATGAATATCATATCCCAACTACCTACCTAGGAATTTATTAAGAGATAGAGTCACCAGCATCTCAACAACTATAAACAGTCAAAGGGTACAAGATAAGGATCACATTCCAACAGAAAGGGAGTTGAATCCTATTGCAATTGGGGGAGCTCAAAAGGCCCAAGCCTAAGAAAGTAATCCTTATAAATAAGAGCCTAAGGACCCCAGGTAAACACTTTTAACCTATTTACTGATACTGCCCACACTGTGCACACACCCACCCCTTGGCTATAAGCCTATTGCTTGTGCGCAGTGATTGGGACCTCGGCTATAAGCCTAGTATACACCTGATATACACTATCTCTGAGCGCATACCTCACGGTATAGCAATACGGTCAATCCAGGACTGAACAAAATTTAAACTTTTGATTAGATCTCATGAAGAGAAGGAAATAATGTGTCAAGTGTTAATTGAAGTTTTTATCAGAGTTAATATGTCATTTTCATACTTACAATGGGCAATGGTTGCCGAATTGACGGCATTTGAAGGTTGTAACCTCTGCCAGAACCAACTATAGTGCTTCCCCTTTCCACATTCTCAAATCTGAATTTCATTTGACAAAATTAGTTTATATATATATATATATAATGAATTCAATTGCATTCTTTTTCTCTCAATGTTTCTTCATATATATCATTAACTTTTAATACAAAATTTTATTAAACAAAATAATAACGTAGCAACCCAATAATTGAATTTTTATTGTGTGAATTCTAAAGTAGCTACAACTTACTGATACAACTGTTGACCAGAACGGGGACCATATTGAGAGACCTAAAATAAACAAAGTGATATTATATTATGATACAATATTATTGTAAAATTAAATTATAAAAACTGTATGTATATGATGGGAACATACAGCAGTAGATGGAGGGAAGCGTTGCACTATTGTTTGAGATGATGATCTTTCTTCTTGTTGTTGATGTAGAGCGTGAAGAGAGGCCCCACCATCAATTTCAGATATGGATTGTGAACTATAATATGTATACGTGTGTATGTATGGGATCAGATATACAACAACGCCGTTATGTGTTATGATTAGTCAATTCCTTTTCAATATGGGACTTTTAACATTCACACTTGAATGTCCAACACAAATCACAGTAGTGATCAACAAACTCATACATAAATTGTTATATGAGATCATTACCTTCTACCCACAGGTTGTATGGGGTTGATTAGGTTTAGTCCAAAGTTGGTTCCATCATGGGTATTTGGCTCAGTATTTCCATTTGAGTAAGGAATAATGGAGGATGATCTTTGGGGTACTTGTTCCAGCCTTGAGTCCTACCATAATATCTAAGATTTATACATATTCTATGTAATTGACTGAACCAATTAATTATGCTTATATAGAATATCCATTTTCATTTCTTGAATGTCCATATTCCGTACTCTATACATTATCATTAATAACATTACACTTTGTAAATATTTCTAGAAACTATTATAATATATAATTAACTTTTAAGCATAAACACAACTGAAATATAAAATACACATTCATAAGTTTTAATGCCGAAGTAGTAATCAATTGGCTAAACAGAAAAAAAGAATGAAATAAGAATTGCGATAAAACACTTTTCTCTTTTCTT
Source organism: Gastrolobium bilobum (assembly GCF_033153095.1). Classification (NCBI taxonomy): domain Eukaryota; kingdom Viridiplantae; phylum Streptophyta; class Magnoliopsida; order Fabales; family Fabaceae; genus Gastrolobium; species Gastrolobium bilobum. Next base: position 240,239 of record NW_026896740.1, on the reverse strand, counting down.
AATTTTATTTAACCAAAAACAACCTCCTAACAATAAGGTTCTCCAAGCCTTAAGTAGGCAAAATAAAAATAACAAAAAAGTAAAAAACTATAATCATGTGCAATCAAATGAGATAACGCACAATCAACGCACGCTTAAATGTAATCTAAAAATAACAAAAAAATAATAATTAATAATTATTGAAAAACCCTAAACTATAAAATAAATTATAGAAAAACTTAATCCAAATCAGTCAGCTCGGGTGGATCAAATTTTTTATGAATCAAAACATGGGAGTACGTACCTCACGCAACTTAGTTCCTTCACTTGACATAATGACCTGAGGAAACAGCTGAAAATTGCCAAATTAATCATGCACGGAAAATGATAAATAAAATACTTGTATAGTAATTCACTACACAATAAGGCTGAGTATATTGATAAATCCATATATAAATACTGTAATAAATTGATTCTTGTTAATTATACTCTTATATCATATATAAAAACTAAATTATATGGTGGAGGGATTAGAGCAGTACATTTAGAAATTTGAACGAAGGTTTATAGATGAAGCTTAAAAAATTAAGAGCTAGCTAATATGGGCGAGTTGACCCACATTGTCAATCTTAAATCTACGGCGGGATAAGTTTGATAGGGTGGAAAATTTTTATTATGCTCCGGATATATTACTGATTCAGTGATCTCTTTCTTTCTTTTTATTTTGGGAAGAAAGCACCGTGTTTCAGACCCATAAAAAAATCTCTCTGATAAGGTGCTGATGACAAGAGGTGAAATATAACGTTTTTAAAAATATCATTAGTTTAAGACAGGCGGTATGAAAAAATAATCAATGTGTTATAATTTGAGTGAAAATAATCCTAAATCTTGACTATTACAATCATACTAAAAATATTCTCCAAAGCTGATAACATTAACTCAGAGAGAGATAGACACGAAAATAAATAAAATATTATTTTATGTATAATCTATTAATTTCTCTCTTTTCTATTTTGTTTGATAAAAGAATAAAAATGGGGCTTCTTCTCTTCTTGTACCACAAAATATTAATGACATTATTTAAAGAGCCAATGCAATTTTCCTAATATATATTTAATGCAAATTTTTTAAATGAAATAATTATAAAAATATTTTGACACTATCATGAACTCTATCAAATATAATGAAACAGTTTACGGAGAAAAAAAATTTAAGAATAGTTTAAAATAATAGTGTAGAATTAAAAGCTAACTCCAAGGTTTCAGTCTTCTAACTATGCGGCCATGATATCTCAATTGTGATGGCAGCCAAAATTACACCAATCCACAAATGTAAATCGCATGGGTGAACAACTAATAAGATATTAATTGGTACATGATGTCTTATGATATTATCAAAGTAGATTTTTTAAAATATCGATGCTTCTTAATTAATTGAAAAAAATAAAATAAAACCCAAAGCAAGATTTTGATCTCTCTATTGACTGTATTTATATTGCACAACGAAGAAAACTATGAGTTCTCATTTGCACTTCTTTCTGACTTTCTGTTGTTGTTCAATGGAGAGAGTCAAAGAGCTTTCTCAAAGAAAAAAATAGAGTGCAACTAAAAGTAAGTAACTAACGAACAGATAAAAAATCAGTTTTATGAAAATGGTAAACCTTAAAAATATGCATAAAAATGGAAACAAAATGCCATGAGTTAGCTATGAATAGAATGGCTCAAGATTTCAAAAAAATGGATAGAAATTCCTTTCTTTGCCATTGGAAAATAAGAGAAAAGGTTTGGTTTAACCAAAAGCAGATGATGAAAAAGGAAAGAACCTTACGCGAAAAATGAAGCTCTCTGTTTTTTGGTAGACAAAAAAATGAAGTTCTCTATATCTTACACTCTTATAAATAAAAGATTGGTTTACTAAATATTATATATGGCAAGTATTCAATATATTTATTGGCAAATGAATAATTTAAGAAAAATAAAATTTAAATATTTCATTTAATTAATGCAGGAATCAGAAAACTCATATGCATTAATTGTTTTCCTATGGAGATAAAATTATTAAATGCAATATTTATAATACTCTAGTTTTTATTATTATTTTTTTGAGATATTTATTACACCCTATTTAATGTGACACATGAAAATTTTTTCTACATGTCAATAAAAAAATGGTATGTCATTAATACGTTTTAATGAGGCATAGAAATATTTAATGAATTAAATTTTAATAAATGATTATTAAAATATTTTTACACTTTTATAAAAAATTATAACTTTTGAAATAGTTTTCCTAAGTCAAACTTATTTAATGACATGACGTTACATGATTAAGTGATAATATAAATTTTTTTATAGTAATAAAGTATCAAAGTTAAATTTATATTTGTTTTGTACCGCAGGATATCCTTACCCTCTCCCTACTTTTACTAGTATTATTATCACTTTTTTTTATCATTGAATCAAATGCACATTAACATCTCTCAATTTTAATTTTCTCTCTCTCTTAATCTCATCCTTTTTCATAACTAACATATTATGTAAGAGGATTTTAATTATTAATTAATGGATAAATTAATTGTGATAATTTTGTTAATCCTTATTCCAATATTTTTTTGTATCCCTCGTCATTATTGATTTGCTTCTGTATAATTATGGCTCGTTTGTTGCACCTGGTGTGGAGGAAAGGATAGGACAATTTATCTTATTTTATTTTAAAAGGCCCTACCTATAAATTTATAAGTTGACCTATACCATATTATTTATTTTAAATAAAATTATTACTAAAATAATTTTAAAAAATAAAGTAATATTATTTCAATTATTTTTTTGATTCTTAAATACCTAATAGGCTTAAACATGCTAACAGCCTTAGGCCACACCTTTTGTTTTAAAAATATACGTCAGGATTTCCAAAAAAAATATATATATACGTCAGGAAAAACTTATAATTTGGCCTATATTAGACTAACAGGTCAGGCAAAATTTAAAATATTTTACACAAACATGACATATTTATACAAAAAAATTGGCCTCGTTCAACCCATTTATACCCCTAAACCGAACTCATTGCCTTCAGTTGTGTTGTGGTACTTTTCTATTTCTTCAATCTCTCCATCATTTATTTGTTCTTTCATGCTCTTCTCAAAAGTTAGAAAAAAAAACTTGTGTATTAAGACTGAGTTTTATGTATTTCTAATATATTTTATTTAAAATTATGAATTTTATATTTTTTAATTATTTAAAATTGCGATTAGTATATAAATAAGTTTAAAGAAAAAACACTTTAGAACTCAATTCAAAAAAATATATATGTATTATATTATAAAGGGTATTTTTGCATATTTATATCATATCCAATCACTATATGATCATTTCGAGCATATGATAAGATAACTAATCCTATCAGATTATTAATTTAGTGTACATCAAACACCAGATATGATATAAGGTTATCGTATTTATATCATTTCCTATCCTTATCCAGTCTTTTCATTTTATCCATCCTTATCATATCTTGTCTACCTAACGAATCCTTAAGATACTCTTGCATGGTTTAATAACATGTCAACACTCACAACCTTCTCTCACATTCTCATGGTGTGCATAAAGGAGGGGTGTGTGTATGGCTAAGAAGTGTCTGCAGAGGGACTGAATAACAACATAGGTAGAGAGTAGAAGAAAGGATCCCCCTCCAAATGTAAGCGGGATATTTAGAGAGGAGAGCCTTCTCCAGCATGGGGGAGCCAACTGGTCAGTTCCTAGAGCTGTCTCATACATGTCTTGTCTTGAGACAAGGCATACTGACCACTGCCAGTGTACAAGGACAGTAGTGCAGGAAAAGTGAAATGTCCTAGTGATGAGTCTCTATAGCTTGCCATGATATCTCTACAAAATTCTAGATGTAAGCTTTAAGAGATTGAGCCCAACTAGTGAACCTAAGGTAAGTATCCAGAACAGTTTTATTAATAATTATGACAATAAATCATGCATAGGTATTGGTGGTCTTGAAGACCTTTCAGGTAAGCAGACACGCATTGGCATGTTTAACTTTTAAAAATACCAAGGGGCTACAAGCTTGTATTCTATGTCTTAGACTCTCCCACTTGTTTGGATTTTGAAAGGTACATTAATGGTAAAGGGGATAAAAATTTCATAGAACCATGCCCCTAATTATTCCCTCCATCGCTCCTCCATTACACGACAACTCAAATTCTTATCACTTTTGGTCTCACAGTCTCTGCTTCTTCCACCAAAGAGAGTACCACCATGCAAGATTGTCCCTCAATTGTCGAATTGAATCTTCAAAAACTAAACCGAATAAACAAGGAGAGTCTAGAAATTTTGAGTGAGTTCCCAAATGTCACGTATGCCAAGTGATATCCCTTCAATTTAGATCATTGTTTTGAGCTGTGTTGCTTGTTACATAAAGGTGGTGTTAGTATATAGGTGTCCTAGAGACAATCTGTTTTATCAGATGAACACCTTTTTCTATTTGGTATATCATGATTAATAAATTTGATGAGTAAACTTTATCTTTATCATATTTATGTCTCGCCAATATTTTATTGTTAATATGCGTTTAAAGATAAAGACCCTAGGAATAAAGCAGGTGTTCACTCGTGGATCTATGATAGGGATCATGATCATGAGGACTCGAGGACACTGAATGTCTATTACCTAAAATTTGTTCTTGGTCTTAAATCACCAAGAAAGGGTATTGGTGATCTCAATAAGACTAGTACGACATCATCTACTTGTATGGAGATACAAGGTAGGGACCTCATGGAATGCAGGCATGATGATGCCTTAGCTGATGTCGTGGGTGGATCTGTTGGAGAACAGATAGCATTGAACTGACCCGCTTAGAGACTCCACAAGGATTCATTATGGAGAGTATCATTGGATTTGTAAAGTCTCTGAACGTTTGGTAGTGCAGGATCGTCCTAGACTTAAGGATGTCATCGAATACTATGTCCTAGAGTTATACTTTGACTGTACAACTCTATTCGCCTGAAAATGGGGAGAACAGTGTACTCTTGGGTATAACTCGAATACATGAGTATAGATGGACATGCCGAAAGGACTCACAATCCCCTATAAGGGATTAGTCGTTCACAAAGACCGGTAGGGCTGAGATGACTTCTAGTTGACTCGGGAATCTATGCATAGTAAGAGATCATGAAGAGTCATGATCTGTCTTAGAGTCAATAGAAGAAGATTCCTAGTTCCTGTTAAATATTATATTTAGTCAATAAAGAGATATGATACTCTATCCTTGCTCTCGACTAAATGTGAATGACGATGTGAGGGATAATGCTGGCACGGTATCCAAATCAGAAAGGTAGATCACTTGATCAACTCAATTAGTTATGGGGCTACAAAGCATTGCTAGTGTATCATGTAGTCATTAAATGGATTGGGCCTTTTAAAGGTGTTTAAATGGTTCAAGTTTATTTATGTCAGTAACTAATTGGGCCTAATGAGTCACACGCAAAGGTTATTCCTTATTGCAAGTTATAGCAAGTTTGGACCAATAATGAGTTATTGGGCTTTGTCAAGACTATGAGTCAAGTTGGGTTGGAGTAGGGACTCCAAGCCCACTTGATCCATGCGCCCTTTTGGGGCATTAGTGGTGAAAGAGTTTCCTCCACTAATGGGCCCAAATATGATGATAGGCCAAAGAAGCCTTGGGGCATGAATCCTAGTAAGTCAAAGAGTTGACTTGACCAAAATAAGGTTTGGGCAAATTTGAAATTTGAATTTTTGAAATTTGAATTTTGAAATTTGAAATTTGAATTTGAATTTGAAATTTGAAATTTGAATTTCGAATTCGAATTACGAACTTGGATAAGATTGAATTTATATTTAAGTTTAAATTTCAAATTTGAATTTGAAATTTGAATTTGAATTTTAAATTCTATGAGGTTAGGTTGTTGAGAATAATTTAAAATTATTTAAAGAAATAATCCAATAAAGATTGGATGAAGATTCTCTCAACTAATTTTTCATTTGAATTCGGAATTTAAATGAATACTGTTGCAACAAAATTTCTGAGGAAAGGAAAGGTATTAAAGGGGCGCATAATTAAAGGGAGTGAATCAAGGAACGTCCCTCTCATCATTTAATATGTGCGCCTAATTAAAGGTGGCTGATGAGGGGCGCCTAATCAAGGGAGAGAATCAAGGAAAGTTTCTCTCATCCTTTTAATGTGTGCGCCTAATTAAAGGGAGCTGATGTGGGGCGCATAAGGAGATGGAGAGAATCAAGGAAAGTCTGTCTCATCACTTTAACTTGTGCGCCTAATCATAGGAGGGGCTTATGTGGTTGATCAGTTTTTTTATAAAAACTTGATGCATCATCTCTCCTATGTGTGTGTAGAATTCGAAAAAGAAAAAAGCTCCAACCTTTCCTTCTCTATCTTGTTGCACCATCACATAACCTCAAGACACCATTATAGTCTTCAGCAAAATAATCCAAACACTTGGTAGCCTCTTCCTTGCATGCGCCTAGCCAGCCACCGAGAATAAGGAGGGATCAAGGAGAAAGAGTTCTCGTTTGCAAGAAGGAGATAATCGTGTGGATCACCATTGGAGGGCGTCATCTTTTTGCGCCTACAAGTGTAAAGGTAATTCTGAAACCCTATTTCGTTTCAACGAAAAGCATTCATACATGGGGTGTATAGATGGTCTATGCTTCCGCTGCGAAATTTTTTTGTTTTCCACCCATGTATGCGCACCATAGTATGACTATGGTGCAGTCTTTCGAACCTTCAGGTGGGTCATACCTCATTAAACATGTTTAATATTATCGCAGGCCCAATACATAATACATAATAGATCAAAAGTAGATATAGAAAATATCAATAGCCCATATTTAGGAAATACATGCAATTAACACGAGGCTACAAGTTTTTGTTCTATGTCTTAAGAGACTTTTCCACTTGCTCGAATACTGAAAGGTACACACACTAATGGTGAGTGGATAAAAATTTCAGGTAACCATGTCTCCTAACCCCTCCCTCACTCCGCCATTACAGGATAAAAATTACCAAATGAACAGGTGACAATAAGGTTCCAAATTGATTCAATAGTCAAGTCAAAGCAAACCACAAAACAGGTCCACAAATTTTTCTACAAAACAAAATCTCTGAACACAAATCAGAGTACCAAGTCCAAATTTCATAACCAAGTACTTATAAAAGCTTATTTGAATCTCATAAAATTGTCTAAATTTTCATGGCTCATATATAGATAGCATATATATATATGAATGGTCGGTCTAGTTTCTACCAATCGAACTCATTACATGCGATCAATTAGAACCCGACCCGTCATTGTTACCTGCTGACATCAATATACATTCATAAGCACACAGATCGAGCAAGGAAAATTTTTATTTACAATTTTTATTTTTTTTACAAACTCTAACAAATTTTTTCATTATCAAAGAATTAGCATTACATGTCAAATTATAAAATAAAAACATACCATGATTAGGATAGACCATAGCAAACATTCTTAAATGGGGGTCAATAGGTAAGCCCATTCTCTGATATTCTGGATCATATACTGCGTTTTCTATAGACCTACATTATTGACAGGTTCATTTTGAATATCAGACAGAAAGCACTGCATACGATATACTAGCTATAAATATAGTTTTGTTAATATATTGAGAATAATATCAACAATGTTCCATTTTATAATATAGAAAACTCTACCTTGGTGGGGAATGGCTTCCGCTGCCTTGACCATCTGGATTAAGTCTACCCATCTGAACCTCTCTTAATGGCAGGTTGTTGCTTTCTGCGGTCATTCTCGTCTATATGCACAGTACTAATTAATAATATCTTCTAATTTATTGTTATAGTTAATGGAAAGATTATATTTACAATCTATTTTTCTTTATAACCTCTTACAATCATAATTTAATCTTTGATTTTCATCAATCAACGATTATCATTTATTTCGAATTAATAATTAATTAATGAGTTTGATTTACGAAAATAATAATCGTTGATTGACGAAAATCAACGGTTAAGACAATGGCGGACTCAGTAAAAATTTTCTATGTCAGCACATTTAGTGGCAGGGGCTGCCCCCGAATTTTTTTTTGTAACAAAAATTTAAATTAACACTTGAACTCGCTCATAATCTAGTTGCTTCCATAACAAAGGATGAAGAAATCATGAGAATGAGTATGTGACAGAGTAGGAAGACAAGTTTTCTCTCTAATCAATTTGTGTTGCTATGTTGTTTTAATCATCTCTGTACGTTGCTACGTCGCTAACTAATATAAGAATAAATATCATTTTTGGTCCCTAACAAAAAATTCGGTCCTCACTTTAGTCCATTATTAAAAAAAAGAGTCACATGGTCCTTATGAAATTTAAAGTGTATTTTAGTCTTTTTGAGACTAATGTAGGTCTTTTTGAATTTATGAGGGATCACAATTTTAATTAAATTGATCCATTTTGAATTTTTTAGGGACCTCCTCGACACTAATTTTTGGTAAGGGAGTAAAATGGAGATCATATTTTTTGTTAGGGACTTAAAATGATATTTACTCCTACTATAAATATTGAACCAAGAGACAAATAATAACCTACATGACTACAAAAAAAAAATTAAAATCCAAAATCTGCGGACATGTGACCCAACCTGGGTCCGCCTGTAAATTAAGACATGTTTATAAGAGATTGTAAATAAAAATAAGTTGTAGATATAACTTTCTCTGTAATTAATTAGGCATGCACTGTTGAAATAATTTTCACCTAATTAAATTAATTAAGCTGTTAAATTAAAAGCTTTTTTTCTCAACATTGAAAATTAAAAAAGGAAATAGTCATATATAAACCTGTTGGGTATTAGGGAACCCAGGTTGAGTGAGGGACCCTCCACCAACATAATAGGACCCTCCGGGGCCCACCACTTCTTGTAACCGTATTTGACGGGTAGTCTCAGTGTATATGGGAACATAATTCCTGCTTGAACATAATATGAATTAAAGAAATTAACGCAGAAAAATAAATTTTGAAAATAAAATATAATTATAAACAACCATGCTAATTATAATTACCTCCCAACGCCATAGGATAACTGAACTGGAGGTGCAGCAATGGTCCTCTAATGACAAATAACAATGAATTAAAATTGTGAATAGATATTAATTATGAAGAGAAGGAAATTAATAATAAGAAGCCAATTGCTAATTAATTAATTGTAGTTTTTTCAGAATTAACTAAATTTCAAAATACACAATGATATATAATTAAGAAAAAAGTGTGTGTCTATTTAAATGACACAAACTTATATCTTTTCAAGAGAAATACAAAAAGGTGTAAGTCTCATTAAAAAAATATAAAAAAAATCCTATTTTTTTGTGTTTATATTTTTCTTAAAATGATTTAAATTTATTCTTTTAAAATGACACATTTTTTTCTACTAACTTTGTCATAATACATATGATGTCATTTTCATACGTACTTCCGGCAAGGGTTGCCTTACAGATGGCATCATTGGAAGCCTCGGAGGCTGATACATCATGTTTGGTTGTGAAAGATCAGAACCATTCCTCAAACCAATCTCAATACTTGTACTTCCATCGACCCTACATATAATGAATCAGATTCCATTATTCTCTTTAATTGACTTATTGTTTTTCGTTATATCCTAAACTTAATTATAATAGGAAATTAACTTCATCAAACAACTTATGCGAGATCATTACCTTCTGTCGACAGGGGTATTGGGCTCAGCAATTCCATAAGTGTAAGAAAGGGACCTTCCCACAGGTACCTAAGAAGTAGAACCAATTAATATCTAGGATTTATACATGTTTATGCAATGAATGAACCAGTTAATAATTAATGCATATATAAATTATCCATTTTCATTTCACCTTTACCCTTAATTAAACTATATATTTCCCTCCATACAATTCACACTGGCGGATGTTTGCTAAAGAATTTTTTTTATTTGAAAATTGAAATATGATAGGAAAATGAGTTTTCAGGAAATATTACCAAAAAATTATTTGATAAGACAAAATATTCTCAAAAATATTAGATTAATTTTTTTGATATTATATTTGTTATTTTTATCTGAAAAATTAATCAATGTTTTCTAATGATCTGGGATTCTTGAAATATTATCCTCCAAAAAATACTCACAAAATTAAATCCCAAGAAAATAATTTTCTAGGAAATTTTTTCTCCAATGTACTATCAAACATGAGATTTTAGAAAATCCATCCTCATTTTTTTAGACATCTAAAAATAATCCTTCTACCAAATAATATGTCCTAAAAGGGGAACGGAAAACAGACAAATAAGAGAGAAAAACTAAAAGTGTATCGTACCTAAAAAATTAAATATTCAAGCTAAAATTTCTTGAAAAGCTACGTGTATACATATTAACTAATACACAATAGGGACAATATCCGTTTACAAACTTTTTTTGCAATTACACTAATGTAGGACCGGTCGTACACTGTGTGATTAATGTAGGACCGATCCTACATAGTGTAGTTTGTAAATATAACCTGCCCCTACACAATATAGCTACGTCTATATATATTAACTAATACACAATATATATATATATATATATATATATATATATATAAATGTTTGATTTTCAATAAATAATAATCGTTGATTGACAGAAATCAAAGATTAAGATTTGGTATCAGAAGATCATGCCCCATCCATATATGGGAAGGATCATTTGTCACTGGTATCAAATTTAAAGTTTGACATCTTATCTGAGAGTTGTTAGATAAAAAAAAAATCAATTATGTTATATGCTTACAAATCAGAGTCGTTGATTTTTTTTATCTAACGACTATCAGATGAGGTGTCAAACTTTAATTATGACATCGGTGTCAAAGGATCCTACCCCCATATATATAAACACTGGTGTCAAATTTAAAGTTTGACACCTTATCTGAGAGTTGTTAGATCAAAAAAGATCAATGGTGTCACATGTTTACAAATCAGAGTCGTTGATATTTTTTTTTATCTAATGACTATCAGATGGGGTATCAAACTTTAATTATAACACCGGTGTCAAAGAATTTTATCATATATATATATATATATATATATAAAATCTTTTTTAGGGGGATTTAGATATAATCTTTTCTTTTCTTTTCTTTTTTTACTTTTCTTGAAGGTGAATAAAGATCAATGGTATTAATGTAAACATTTTCGGGTTTAAATTGAAGATATTAATTTAATTAGATCAATAGTATTCTTTTTCCACTTTCACAAGGTTGAATTTTTTTAATATCCTGGCTAAAATCAACATCTAATATGTGTGCGTGTGTATGTGTACAATGTATGTGTACAAGTGTACTCCAAAGTACAAACTCTATACTTTATCATTAAATAAAGTTACACTATGTAAATCTTTCTCAAAACTATTGTAATATATATAATAAGAGGATGATTATATTGATAATTTTTTTTTTTTTTTTTTACAAATTTATAAACTATAATATATATATCTCGTCGGTAAGACTTCCACTTATAAGTACCTTATCGGTAATATATAATATAGATTATAAATAAAAGTTTGTAAATATAATTTTTTTCTATACAATAATAAACATATAAGCATAAACACATCTGAAAATAAAAAAAATAAAAAAATCCATTCGTCCAAGTTTTTGTAAATCAATCATGTATCGGAACAGGGGAGTACCTGACGCGAATGAGTTCCTTCAATTGACATAATGACAGCAGCTGAAATTTCCTAAAGCAGTCACAGAAAATGATAAATAAAATAATTAGTAATTCACTACTCTATATAGAAGAAGCTTTAAGAATTGAAGAGCTAGCAAATGTTAAAAAAAGAAAAGAAAAAAAGAAACAACTATAATTTTTTTCAGACCTATTTAGTTTAAAAGTATGCGTAAAAAGGAAAATAAAATGTCGTGGGTTAGCTACAAATGGAAGGGCTCAAAATTTCGAAAATATGGAAAGAAATTCCCTTCTTTGTCATCGCAAAATCAGATAAAAGGTTTGAAAACCGGAGGGTGAAAATGCTTTTTTTCATTAATCAAATCTAAGGTTTAACGAAAGTGATGATGAACTGTAACAAAAAAAAAAAAAAAAAAAAAGTGATGATGAATAAGGAAAAAACCTTGTATGCTAAAAATGAAGCTCTTTGTATAAAAATAAAAATAAAAATAAAAATAAAAATGAAGCTCTGTATATCTCACTCTTCTATGATGCCAGGCTTTTATAAGAGAGAATAAATGAAAGACCAGTTTACTAAATATTATAGCAAATATGCAATTTATTTATTGAAAAATGAATAATTAATAATAAAAGATTAAATATTTCGTATATTTAATGCATGAATCAGAAAAATCGAGAAATGCATTAATTACCTTCCTATGGAGTTCAAATATTAAATGAATTATTTAAAACACCCTAGTTTTTATTATTATTATTTTAGATATTTATGACACCCTATTTAATGCGACACATGAAAAGTTTTTCTATAAGTCAATAAAAAAAATGGAAAGTCATTAACGAGGGATAGAAATATTTAATGAATTCGATTATTAAAAACTTTTTACAATTTTATAAAAACAAAATATGACTTTTTTTTTTTTTTTTTTTTTTTTTGATAACAAAATATGACTTTTTTTTTTGTAGATAGAAAATATGACTTTTGAAATAGTTTTTCTAAGTCAAATTTGTTTAATGACATGACGTTACATAATCAAGTGATAATATGAAAAATGTCATAGTAATAAAGCATCAAGGCGGAGTTGTACTTACTACCATAAAAGTTTACTATTTTTATAACCAACTTAATCACCGTCAGATCAGAATTAAATCTAATGGCTCACAATCATTTCTTATAATCATTGTTATTAAACCCGATCCGATCATTGACCTGGTCAAGATACTGAGTCACTAGGTCACTGGTTCAACCAATAGATTATTGGTTCAATCGCATGATCGGTAAGTGTATGTAAATTTATAATTTATATTAAAAAAATTATAAATATACTTAAATACCTGTAAAAAATATATCAATTTCAAAGATTTTAATATAAAAAAGAATAAATTACACATCGTTGTCCAACAAAAGATTAATCAAACATATAATACTTGTGATATTGGTGTTTCAGGCAGTGTTTAAAAACCCGACCCGGCCATCGACCCGGCCGAGGTCAGGGGTCATGGGGTCACGGGTTCAACCGGGGGGTCACGGGGTCACTACGCTGACCCGGTTTTATATATTAAATAAATATATATATATATATATATATATATATATATATATATATATATATATATATATCCTATATGAAAATATTAAAAAACAAACCACCAATCATCAAAGATTTAAAATATATTTAACATAATTCACCAATTACAACCACAAGTCAATATTACACAACCTAATTAAAGTATCAAGATACCAAAGTACAAAACTCATATTCTAATGGGGTCACTACGGTGATCCAGTTCTGCCTCTTTTGATAAGGTCTCTGACAAATGAAGGAAAATTTAAAAGAAGTAAGAATGAGTTTTTGTTTTCCATCAACGTACAGTTGTAAGGATTTCATTTGAATGGAAAAAAATTCTTACCTTTTCTAGAAGATTCACGGCAGTGAGGTGAAGATTAAAGACGTCTAGGTCACTAGGAGAGAAGATAACGATTAGATTTAGGTTTGTAAGCATTTTTATTTTATTTTTTTAATAAAACGACATTGTTTCAGGGAATTTTTTTATAAAAAAAAAACATGCAGTGACCTCCTTTGATCCCTCTGACCCGGGAGTCACTAAAACCCGGTCGGGTTTTGGGGGTCGGAGGGGTCGATGTGCATATAGGGTCCAACTTGTGACCTCAACCCTCATAGGAGAGTGGTCAGGGTTGACCCGGGTCAACCCGAGAGGTGGGGTGGGGTTTTAAAACATTGGTTTCAGGTTTGGTAGACAACATCTCTAACTATAAATCAAATAAAAAAATTCCTACATATTGCATAATCAAAATAATATTAGTGTTGTAGATATATAATCTATATAAGTTAATAAACAACAGATAACTCAAATATTTTAAAAGAAAACAAATCATTTGTGTGTGAGAGTGAAAAAAGAAAGACATCAATTAATGAAAATAAACCAGTTTTTTTTTCATGAACTGGGCCGGGTCACCGGTTGAACCGACCAGGCCACCGTTTTTTACAAAAATAAGTCGGGTCGCACTGGGTCACACCGATTCTATAACATGGCTGGTCCAGTATGGAAACCAGACCGATTACTGTGAGGTTGAAGAAAAAAATGAATTTTTAATTTTTAATAATAATTTTTACTCTCCATCCCCTCTCACCTTCTCTAGATCTGATAACTCTCTTTCCATCTTTCTCTTCCGCCATCAAAATTCATTCTAGTGGTCACTGATCAGTTTTGTCGATCTCCACCGTCTCATCGTGTTCATAAGATTGTGAGGTTGAAGCAAAAAAAATGAATTTTTAATGCAAGTAATAATTTTTATTCTGATTTGTATGCTTATGCATCAATGAAGGGTTGTCTTATGGCATGATTACTGTGCGTTTTAGCAAATTTCCCTTCTGGGTTTTTTAGGGTTTCATGTTTGCTTCTACAATTGGTGATTCTTTCATTATTAAATTTATGCACTGCACCATTTGCAATAAGGAGTTTTTTTTAATAAGGAAATAAAAAATGGGAATAAACTTATAATTTTGACAGAGCACGAGAGACAAATTTATCGGTCTATCATGTGCAATTGGAAGACCTAGCGAGAGAATGGAGAAAGGGTTGTCAGACCTAGAGAGAAGGTGAAGTTGAGAGAGAATGAAAGAGTACAAATTTTGAACTATAAGGATCAATTATGAGCTATTAGATTTAATTCTGATCCAACGATGATTAAATTGATTCTAAGAATGATAAAAAAAAATTAGTGGTAAGTATAACCCCTCCCAAGCATTAATACTAAATTTATATTTTTTATATGATTTTTTAAACACACTAACAATGATATATTAATTTTTATTTGGACAATTAATAGTTACAACATATATTTTTCTTTATTTCTTTTGCATTTATTTTCACAAATTTATTGCAAATTTTTATTTATTTAATTTTAGAGGGGGGGGGGGGGGGGGGGGGGGGGGGTTTGTATACTAGAGGGGCCCTATTGCAATTTTTTTAATTGCAACTTTCATCATGTATAGTACTGTGAATGGGTTTACAAAGAGAATGAAATGATGATAAAGGACAAAAGTTAGAGTCGTTTTTCCTTTGTGCATGTGAGTACTCTACAAAAGAAAAGTATAAATATTTATTCAATACGTAGCTCATTTGAGGGATAATGTAGGTTTAATTTCCATTAAATATATATTTTAGGAGCGGCGATGAATTTTAATTGTGATAAAATCACAACTCAGGATTAGAATCATAATTAGTTCAAAAAGTCGAAGTTTATGAGAATTCTTGAATAACCGACTCACCTCAAAGAAGTAATTAGAGTTTAACATACCAAAAAAGAATAGAAATATTTTGTTTTCATCCAATGAAATTTAATTATAGATGTAAATTCACAAAATGTTCCAAAACATGATTATACTATTTTAAAGTGATACAAGATTATTTTTCAATTAAAATTAATTTTTTTAAAAACTAACTTTTGACCTATTATTTTTTAATATGAAATAATTTTTTTAATATTAACTCTTTTAAAGTAATTCTATCAAAATTGAAACCAAACAAGTCTTTAAAAAAAATAATCTAAAATGAATTTATGAGAATTTTCCATCTTAAACGCATTCAATCCAATTAAGTGTAACTAAGTTGAACATGAACTACAACTAACACAAATGTTACTTATCAAATATTTAATTTCAAGCAAATGGGTGCAGGGACACCTTTTGAGATACCTTTAAAAAGAAAAGAAAAGAAATCTAATCCCATTTATTAATTTTTCGACATATACTATTTTTATAAAGCTTTTGAGAAATCATTGAGTTGATAACAATGGACAATGGTTTCGAAGGGAGGAAATAACTTCAAATATTAACAAATAAAGTTTAAAACGTGTTTGGTCTCGTATTTTGTCTAGTTTCGACGATATAATAAATAAGCAAGGCCAATTCATCTAACAATTTTTTGAGTTTTTTAAAATTATTGCAGGATTTAATTAATATGTGATGAATTTTAAAAAAAAATGAATACAACAAAATTATTATGAAATCATGAAGATGAAATATGCAAGATAAAATCTTAAATTTCATTTAACGAATGGATGAGATAAATCATAATCTTGCATTCATTAAATAAAAATGATATTAAATCCAAGGGTTGAATCATTGCTTCCTCTTTCTTCTAACTTTTTGCTTCATTCATATATAAAAATGGTATTTTCACATTAAAATTTTTATATTATTTTTATAATTTTCTTGTTTAGAAAAAAGAAGTATGTAAGAAGTATCGTTTTTCCTTATCTAAATAAATGGTGTAAACATGATCTAAATTTTTTAAATTCAAATTCCAATGCTCTAAATTAATATGTTTAACGAATAGCTAGACATTGAAAAATAAAAGAAAAAAAAAAAAATACTTAAATATTTATTGACGGTTGAAACAAAATATGTTTCACATATATGGCACTGGGAAGAAACACATCTTCTCCACGTTCCGTGCCACGAATAATAAAACAAAATTCTTAAAAAAAAAAAAAAATACATTGCTAAAAGGTAAACATGAAATTAATATGATGGTATTATCATGTATAATTAAATGGTATTAATTAAATTAGTTCTTTCTGTTGTTAATGTTCCTTCTCGCAGCCTCAGCATTTTCTTTGACTGAATCGGCTGAGTCTTGAGCCTTTCCCAGAACAGTGTCTGCAGCCCTATTGGCTGTGTTCTTAGTGGAATCCCATGCCTCTTGCATTGTTTGCTTTGCTTTCTCAGTAATGTTTTGTGCTGTTGCTGATATCTGACCAGCCGTGTCTTTTGTCTTGTTAGTCATCTGCTTCCATATTAAAAATATCAAATTAGATATACTTAATTTATACAGAGTTATTATTTAATTTTACATATATATATATATATATATATATATATATATATATATATATATATAGGATCAGGATCATTTTACACCAGTGTAAGTTACTCTCTTAATCTTGTCCGTTGATCTCACTTATATCTAAGGGCTCTAATTTTTTAGTAATGTGAGTCATTGGATACAAGTGGATCAATGATCAAGGTTGTAAGATTTCTAACTCTTACACCGGTGTAAGAATATCTGCCTCATATATATATATATATATATATATATATATATAGTCACAAGTTGACAGTACATGTTCCGCAGTGGAGTAAGCCTTGTCTTGCAATGATTCAGTCATATTGTTATTGACTGTTTCACTAGCTCCTTGTTTGATACCATCAGCGTTCAATGAGCCATCTTGATTAGTTGGTACCTACAAATTAAGATATATAGTATAACTATTCAACACAACATATTTAATTTGGAAAGAATAACTAAGGGAGGGATTTTTTTTAGTCTGGTGTAAGAATAACAATTTCTTACTTCTTATCTCAATCGTTTATTTTTGTGCATCTAATAGTTATAATTTATTAAAAATTAATAATTAATAAATAGGTACAATTCAATTAATTATAACCATTAAATGCACGGGATCAATGACTGAGATGAAGAGTAAGACTTATTAAGTTATTATTCTTACACCGAATTTAAAAGATCATTTTACTAATTAAAATAGGAAAAATGCTTGTCCTTTTTAAAGGATATAACTTTGTGTCATTTTATATCCTAGTCGTTGATTTCCGTCAATCATTTATTGTGAATTACTAATTAATTAATAAATTTGACCAATAAATTATAACTATTGATTGACGGAAATCAACTGTTAGGATCTAAAATGATACAAAATTACATACTTTAAAAGGAAAAATATTTTTCCCAATTAAAATACATAAACATAATAATATATAAAGACTATTCAATTTTATTTTCATTTTCCTAAAATGAATCAACACACATTAGATATAGTGAAACACACAAAACTGAAATATGATTTACTTGGATAGGTCTGGGGGTAGCAGCTGCAAAGACCCTAGGATTCCAGGCACGAGCCCTTGCAATTGTTGCTCCAGCATGGCCAAACTTTGGGAGGGAGGTGACTAGGTTAAAGCCTGCCATTGTATGGTTTCTCTTTTATTTACTTTGTGGAATTCTATATGATTTTTCTTGCATTGTTCATCACTTTGTGTATGTATATATAGAGAGCTCTTTTTGCGCTTTGTTCGCGTGCTTAGAGTAATTCACGCTTACTAGTGGTAGAAAAATGAGATAGTGCTCAGCTCATCAATGTATGGTTTAAAGGACCCAGTATTATAGGACAGTTAATTAGTTGTTTTAGACTTTTAGTAAGGTTATTTTACTGATAAACCTTCTTTTTTATTATTCGAAAAAATTTAAATTAAAATCAACGAGTGTCAATATCTTTTTGGATGGGGTAACTGTATAATAATATTTCACCAAAAAAAAAAAAAACTGTATAATAATATCTTATACGTACGGTACGGGTGTTAATTAAAGGGAAGGATTAATTTATTTTTTTAATTAGAAGAAGGACTAATTATTTAATTAGTTCCTCAACATTTTTTCAACTTGGTTGTATATATATTTAATAGGGTTCACTTTTTCTGCAGTTACTGCATATAATTATCTGCAGTAAACCCAATACGATGTCGTTTTGGACAGAAATCATGGTATTTTTGTAATTTTAATTTATTTCAGGGTTATAATAATCTTTATATTTATAATTTTTTAAGATTTCAATCTCAAAACGACGTCGTTTTGAAAATAAATGCAGATAACTTATCTGCATTAATTGCGGAAACATTTTTCCCTATTTAATAATACGGTTTTACAACCATATTACATGTTCCATGTAATGTGATGGAGTTTGACATTTTATAGTTGCAATACGCATGGCTTGGATTAGAGGTTGCTCTAACGATAGTCGATAGATATATTATTACTATTGACTATTTTTTCTTCTTCTTCTTTTTGTTGTTCGTTGCACGGGATTATTATATATTCAATTTTTTATTAGAAAAAATACTTGTAAATGAAATTTTGTCATATGTTATCAGATTACAAATATTTTTCTTAAAAAAGTTACTTTCATTTCAGGATAAGTTCTTATATACATTATCACTATTACTTGATATATATTTTTAATCAATATTTTTTGCATTCTTAACTTTGTTTTATATTAATATTTATTAAATATTTTTCTTTCTCAAGACAATTTCACTTCGTATTGTTGATTATATTAATTTTTATATTATCAATATAAATTTTATTATTGTTGCCTTTATTAGTTATTTTTTTAATTTCATTATTTTATTTTTATAAAATGAACATAATATTATTTTGTTTCAAATTTTCACTCGACAAGAATTTTATTATATTATTAATGGTTTCTCAAGGCAATTTTATATAATATCAAATATAGATCATTTAATAAAAATAAATCCATATTTATTTTTCCATTTCTTTTCAAGTCAAATTGAATTCTTCCATTTCTTTTCAAGTCAAATTGAATTCTTTCACAAAATCTTTAGTCATCAATTTTGAAGTTAGCAAATTAATAAAAAAAACATGTGTTTACCAAAAAAAAACATTTATAATTAATGACAGAAGTTATCATTTTAATTCAAATTTAAAAAATAATTTTTTTATTGAAGTATTAGTAATACGCTTGTTTGGCACTTTTTTTTTAAGATAAAAGCTAAAAAAAGAACTTTAAAAAAAATCTAAAAATTGTTTGAAAATGAGTTGATACAACTCAGTGCCTGTTTGAAAGGTTTTTTTTAGCTTATCTTCTCTTTATAAATAATATTTAGGTCAAACAGATTTTTACAAAAGCTCTTATAATAAAAAGACACTACAAAAATGTTACAAAAAAAATAAGACACTAAAAGAAAATGTCATTTGTGGATGTTATTTTTTGGAGGTTAATAAAACCCCCACTAATTATATACATTGTGACCTTTTCAGAGAGAATGCCACATTGTGTTTGCATTTTTTGTTAGCTTTTATCATTTTGGGGCTACGGACGCGCAAATAAAGTTGAAGGCTTTTGAACTTTGGGGCACCTGGATGAGACTTAGTTAGAGTTTGCTAATGTATCCCTAATAAAAATTTATGCAGATGCTTTGTTTCTGGCATGTAATTTTTATCAAATTAAATATATTTTATTTTAATATATTTCTATATTTATTTTGGTTTGTTATTATATTGCTGTTAATTGGCCAATGCAATATTACATGATAGGAATGAAACAAAGAAAGTATGCCTCTTCGGGTAAAACTTATCTGCGTGTTAGTTTTTTATATAAATTTTATTTTAAATTTACCAACATAAGAAGTGGAGTTCTTATACAGTAATTATTTCTTCTCGGATTAGTCTTTCTTTATCCCTTGTCTTGAGACATGTTAGATTAATAAATTTTTTATATGCATAGGATCAAATATACGAAGATTTAAGTCAGAGCATTAATTCTACTAAACTTTCAATAAATGATGTTATTGCAAAAGTTGTTGAACTAGAGCAGTACGTGGTTTAGGCCTAGATAGTTTTCCTAGCATTGCATTTGGTCACAAGTGGACGATTCAAGCCTATAGGCTTTATTTTCTCAAGTACAAATTCAGCAGAAAGTTCTCGATTGAGGGAAGATGTTACTTCATTAAAGACCAAGTTAGCATCATCATCTGAGGAGAGTGTCAAGACATTACAGACACTAATGCTTGCATATATACAAATGAAGGACGAATAGATTCCTCCGGAGTTAGGTGCTTTGTTTGGTACTACTTCTACTTCAATGATAATGATTTCATATGTTTATTTTCTACGTTGAACTCTATATTATTAGTTTATGGGTGAAGTTTAAGTACCTCGTCTTTTTTTTAATTGTTTTTTGCACAGGATGAAGGGAGTGAAGAAGCAATCCCAACAAGTGAAGGATCTTGTTGGGATTACCCTTAATTTGGATTTGTGAATTCAATATTTTTGCTATGATTTTAAAGCTTTAAGATGGGTTTATTTTATGTTTCTTGTTTTGGATAATTATAAATTTCCTACTCTTGTTTATTCAACATTGAATCAACCTTATATTTTTTTGAATATGTACTGCTTCCAGTGAGGTATACTCATACACTAAATGTGTTCCCTTTAGCAATTTTAATTTCTTATCCCACATGATTGTTTCAATTATGTCATGCAGAAAGATTAGTTGGACATATTGATTGGTCCCCTAACAACTTGTCTAAACTAGATTCAAGAAAAAAAGACTTCATTGGTGCACCTTGGGTTGTACCCTAGTTATAATATTGAGCCAGTGGATGGTGCAATCATCTCAATAATTTTAGGACTTAATTCCTTATTTATTCTTACTTTATTTTTGCTAGTTACCAATCTTATACTTTGAATTTGGATGAGACAAAGCAATTAAGGCAATCAACTTCAGCTGCCCAAATGCATATCTTAATTGTTGTTTACCATTATCACTAGTACTAAAAGATAAATTGTCTAATAAATCAAGTTATGAAAAAGTAGGGATGTTCATCAACCGAGGTGACCGAACCGAAAATCGAAAAATCGAAAACCGAAAAAAAATTGCAAAATTTAATTGGATTGGATCAGTTTTTGGATGGGTTGGTGAAAACCGATTCAATGATTCCCCAACCTTACCATCTACCTAGTTATGCTCTCTCTTTTTTATAAGATACATAATATATTTTTATTACATAGGCTATTGTTGTTGTACAACAGCTCCTTTATAGAATGAAAATTTGGGTTACTTCGTATCTCAGGCAATCATATTATAAATTTTTTGTTGGAAGTAAAAGATGATAATTTAACTTTTTGTTGTATAATGCTTCTAGATTGCACAATAATCATGATACAAACTTTACAAAGCCGATATATACAAAAGATATGTTATTTGCACAATAATAATCATACAAATCTTAGATTCTTCAAAAAATCAAAAATCGATCCAATCCAAACCGAATAAAATTGGATTGGATCGGATCAGATTTGAAAACAAATTAAAACCAAATGGATGATTATATGATTAAACCGAAGGAATTAGATTAGATGATTTTTACTTCCAAAATGATTCAATCCAGACCGCGAACACCCAACACCCTATGAAATAGAATCCAATCCTCAAATTGTGATATATAAAACTTTCAACTCATATACTACTAGTCTAAAGTTGCCACAAAATAAGACAAATTGTGAAAGTTTATGGCTGTCAAAAATGCTAAACAAATTGTGGAGGTTTGGCATTGCCAAAACATTTTATGGAGGTTTAGGGCTGCTAAAAATGCTAAACATTTCGTGGAGGTCTTTAACCTACCAAAAGTCAAACATATTATGAAGGTTAAAGAATGCCAAAAATTATAACATTTGTGGCGATTTGAAACCTCCAGAAAATACCCCAACAAATAGTGGTGTTGCACACAGAAACGCCATGAAATATGTTGTGACGCATGCAATACTGGAGTTTGTGGGGAACACCACAAATATATTTTGTGGGGTCAAAAACTGCCACTATTTGCAAATATAACCTCCACAAATGACATTTTTTTTGTAGTAAGAGGCTTTTTTATAATGAAGAAAAAAATCAAAAACCAAAAATTCCAACTCTTTGACGTTGTATAAGCTTTATAACGAAGAAACCACCACTATTTGCAATTATAACCTCCACAAATCACAGAAGAGACGTGTGCAACTTATATGTATCTGCCACATGGCGCAAGTTGCAAGTCGTGTACCACCCTTATGCGCAATCTATCCACCACATGATAGCCACAACTTCACCCATATATAAGTCACACATCTCTCCATTCACAACTTAAACATGCATAACACAACTTAAACATGCACAACCCTTTCGTATATTTCACTGCATTATTTTGATAAAACTTCTGGCTTATCATCAATCCAATTAATACTTTTAAATTTTACATCACTATGGTCAAAACCCTATCCTATACTTAGATAAGGTTGTTATGTCAATGCTCTGAACGCTCCAATCTATTGACAATGATTTGGTAAGAAGTTCAGCAAGTTGGTAGGAGGGAACATGAGAAACTTGCAAGTCATTGTTGACAAGAAGTCTAGGACAGGTATAAGTCAATTTCATTCTGGAATAGAAAAAAGGATTGGCATATAAATATGTTGTTCTAATGTTGTCCGAGAATTGTAGGCAGAAGAACACGAAGAATATAAGGAATGTGCTTATAAACAGTAGCTCTCTCAGTCGCTAGAAACATTTATCAAATAAGCCACCAGAAAGAGGTCTAAAAGCTTCAAACTTCTATGCCACCACTTACTACAAAGAAACATTCAAAATAGAAGCAATGATGTCATTCACGTTTAATTGCGAAACTTCGTTCAAAATCACAACCAAGGACTATAATAGTGACGATAGAGAACAACTGAGAGTCAAAGTTATTGCTCCCAAACATGAATAAATTTGCAGAAGAACTTCGAATCATGTTCTTAAAATTGTTTCCTTGTCAGTTGTGAGGCATCTGTTTGTAAACATTAAAGCATTTATTCTCTCTCTTTTTTTTCAGAGAAGTTATATAGAAACAAAAGAAAAGGCAGGACCATTCCCCTCATCCTGAAAAACAAAAGGGGGGATGAAAAAAGATATAAGAATAGACCCAAAATTACAAGCAGTTGACACCCATTTACAAGCATTTTGAGCTACAAAATAAGCAGACCTTGGGATTTGGTTCAAAGACTAATTGATAAAGCAAGACAAAGCATTTATTCAATTATCACAAAGCCAATAAGTACTATCATTTTATTCTGCCTTCAATCTAACAGTGTCTGGTAAAAAGTATGCTTAGTTGACTACAAACTTGAAATAAAGCAGATAAATTAGTTAAATAAAATAAAGAAATATGGAAGCCAGTAAGGCAATAACCTTCACTCCCACAAGAGTCCTCATGAGAAGATGAAAAAATCCAGACCACACCAATCACAAAGTTCAGGAGCTTTGGCCAGATCCGACCGACTTCCAGATCTCGACCCACTCTTCCATGGCTTCTGCAGCAACAGAAAACATAGGATCAACCTTCCCTAGTTGCTCCTTCACTGTTTTGGCCATCTCAACCATACAATCCTCTGCTGTAGTTGCTGATTGTGGCAACCTTACTGACTGAAAGAAAGGAACAACTTCCTCCATCAATTTCACCCCTTCCCATTCTTTCTTCAAGCTCTCTATGGCATTACCTCTTTCTGTTCTCCAAACATAGGGCAACCCACTTTTCACACCAAGGCCTAGGTGGTCACATATGACTTTTACACACATTCCACACCATATATCTTCCACAGTTTCCCACCTCAATTTTCCTTCCCCTGCCAACCTCAAAGCTGGGACTAATGCTGGGCCGATTGCTTCGCGGTTAAAGGCAATGTTGATTCCACTCACAGGCATCATGGCTCTCACAGGAACAGTCAGAACTGCATCTACATATCGCAAATTCCTTTGTTCTGGCTTCAGAGCTTGTGTTGGTGCATCAAGGTCTGCCAGATTGAGCCATAATCCACATGACAAAGCACAATCAACCCCACTTCGCAGGCTAAATGGGTACCCACGAACAAAATCCGCACCCTTACGGAATGGATCATATAGTGTATTAAAGAAGAAAGGGGTGGCAGGAGTCCTGAGGTTCACAATATGCTGAGCCACGGCATCTACCAAAATTCCTGTGTTATCTTTTGCTGGAACACAATCATCATCAATACAGACAACATACTTCTTCCGAGAAACTAGGAAGCCAAAATATCTACAAGAGTAGCCAGAGAAGCGAACAGAAGTGGAAGAACCCACCACTCGCTCAATATCAGATTTTGTATAGACATCTGCACTAAAGCCTTCAGGAATTTGGAGTTCCTCCTTGAGTTCAGGATCTTTGATTATGATCAAGTGGAAACGGGAGAAAATTGGCTTCCATTCATTCATAAAAGATGCAAGGTCAGAGTGCAGTGCACCAATCACAATGTCCACTTCATTATCGTTGATAGTTGCTTGAGACATCTTCTGAGGTACAGAATACAGATTAACTCAAAAACTAGAAGTCTTAAAATTCAAAGTGCTGACAATAGTTTATATCTTAGAATTTCTCAGAACATCCTGCACGAAGATATTCAAAGGTCAGAGAATAAATGTTTGTCACTTCGGGAATCGCTACGATAAGCACAAGATAAAATTTCAAAATAACTCACTGGTAGGAAGCACAGGGGTCAAAATATGTTGGATATTCAGTGCCTGAACTAGTGAGAGGACTTCATCCTTACCAGTTGCTATAAACAGTCTCAGAACTTTCTCAGTCAGCTTTCCAGCTTTCAATATTCTCTGTCCATGAAAATGACCTAATGCAATGAGGATATACTGAATGATAATGACAGAATAAAACTTCAGGGTAGAATTAAAGAGCTATAACTTATACACAGACAACAAAAGGATTAAAACCATATCTACAATTGTTCCCCTCTAGATCTTAAAAAATGAGAGAGCCGAAAAATTGTAAAGGGCCCTTACTTATTTGATCCAGTTAAGATCCAATGTTTAAGCAACATGAAAAAGCAAAATTCAAAATTTCATAGCTTAAAAAAAGAAAACAGAAAGGAAAGTAAAGCAAGATCTGATTCTAGGAACCCCCACCCCCCCAAAAAAAAATATATGATAAGACAACATAACTATCAAATCAATCTTCCATCAAGAAGAAATGAACCTTGTTTGACATTTTGCTTAACACGAGTCCTAGTGATTTTCAAATACCACAAGAAAACAATTAAATACAAAGATCTCAAAGCCGCATAACCTCCACCTCAAGAGAAATTCATTTTAACAAGACATGGTTACATATTTATAAATTAAAAAAAAAAAAGGATTAAACTGCAAATGAAACAATTACAGTAAAAAGTTACAACAAGCATGCTGAAGCTAACAACACAAACCAGAAGCACCTTCCTTTACTCATTCTATAATATGAATGCAATGACAGTAATTATGGGCAAGTTTTGTCTTTTATGGGAGATCTAGACATGAAACATCAAAAAAAGCTAATGGGTATTTTTGCAATCGATCAAAGTCAAGAAATTGAAAAAAGGTAACCTTAGTTACCTATGATAGTGAAGTAAGAGAAAGACAGATAGAGAGAGAGAGAGAGAGAGAGAAAGAGTTGATAAAAAAAACAGTACCAGGAAGAGGTCGAGGAGGATGTGATCAGGGATAGGAGAGAGATCGGAGATGTCGGAGAGATTAAGGACGGCTGAGTCAATGGTGAGAGATAAGAGCGATGGTGGTGTTTTCATTCATTCATTTCACTCATTTCCATGAAAAAAATAATATATATAAAAAATAGCTAATATTGTGGTGTGAATGTGAATAAAGAATTGGTCACACAAATCACAAACAATAGGGAAGGAAAAAGGAGGGCACCAGATCCTGGAATCTCTGTGTTGTTTCCGTCCTCTCTTTTTTGTAAGCGAAGTTTAAGATGATATTGTCAACCACAACAAAATGGTACCTCTTTCCTCTTCACACGCTTCTAATTTCAACACATCTCTCCTACACGTGCGATGTGGCACACGATTATTTAATATTTTAAGGAATCAGAGGTTTTTTTTTATTTTATTTTTAAGGCTCCGGCTCCGGCCTGCTTTCACACTCGGACTCTTATTGAAAGGGCCTATCATTCAAAGTTGTGATTTGTGAAACTCAAACTTCGCTGTGATTGATTAAGTGTCCGTTTGAATTTTTTTGTAAGCTTTTTTTTTTTTTTCATATAAGTAGAAATTAAGTCAAATAAATTTTTACAAAAGTTTTTGTAATAAAATGAGATCTTTTTTATAATGGAAGAAAAAGTCAAAAAACAAAAGCTCTTAGTAGTAGTTTTTTTTTTTTTTAAACTCTTATTAATTTTTTGTTGAAACGTGTATTATTTTGAAATGAATAACTTTTAAGTTAAAAATTTTATATAATTTTCAAACAGCTTATAACTTTATTTTTAAAGCTATTTTTTAACTTTAACTTAAAAGTAATTTTTAACTTAAAAAAGAGAGCTTTCAAACATACTCTTAAACAATGTGTTATTACTTAGTAAGGGACAAAATTGTTAAGTGAGTAAACAAATGGTATATTTATATTTCATTTGTAATATGTTGTAATTTTAATTTACTAAAAATTGAGGATAAATACACTTATATTTTTTTATTTTAAAGACAAATTTTGTTCGGTGTCCATGACATGATTCAATGATTAACCAGCAAAACAATTTATATGCACTCTAACGTGAGTTGTGACCACCATTCAATGTCATGTCTCATCACCTAGCGCCTCAGTTGTCCACTCGGTATGGGCACACATCCCATTACCTCGGCGAAGCTTTCATGGCAAGATTGTTCTAATTGCCTATGTCTCGTTCCCGTAGGAGGGATCCTTAAACACAAATCTCATCATTCTTCTCTCATATTAAATAGTGGTCAAGTTCTCAAGTATGCATATCTATTATTCACACTCTCAACCTCATTCATTTTCAGACTAGCATCAAAGTACCTAAAGATACTCCACCACCTCTTTTCTACTAGTGCATGGGGAGGAACCTCCATCAACCACCACTCGAGGAAGCTCAAAAGTAGCACCTCAACTAGTCCATGTAACTCAGAGTGAACATTTGTGTCATTTATGAGAAAGTATAAATTTTAAATATCACCTTTAAGCATGACGAGCACCAAAAAGACAATTGTGAAAAAAAAATTAGGTCAAAGAGCTCCCTTAGAGGTGGATAAGCATCAATGTCCTTCAAGGGGCAGCCACCATTGCCCCCAACAATGTGACGAGGCTCTAGAGCCTTAAAATCATGACCTTATGGTGGCCATTATGTAGCCAAACCTCTTTATAGAAAGGCAAACCCAATAGATAAATGAACTTTTACAGAGTCTTCGTTGAAGATGAAAAGGAGAATGATGGCTGAAGAGTCTTTGGGAGGGCTCAACATCGGCTTTTCAGGAACCCAACTCTACTAATAATTCCCAAAGAAGTCTCTCGCATTGTAGACACCGAGCCCGAACTCCCCAAGCAATATTTTAGTGCTGGCTAGTTTTGTATATTTAAGTCATCTAGGTAGCTCAGTCATCCCTTCACTAAAAGGGTCATGATGGCCAGTATCCTTAAATGCTTTATACAATCCAGCAACATGGAGTCATACCATGGGGAGAGAGTCCCATAGGAACATCTTGAGTCTACCAAGCCACCATGCTTTTCAAGGATGAACTAACCCCTCAAGTGTTGGGCTCTCTTCTTAACCTTTAAAAAGGTTGCACTTTGGTGGTTCTCATTCTTTCCTCCTAACTTGGTTGATAATTGAGATGAATTGTATAAGTAATTATTGTTACACATAATCACTAGCAATGCCAACGAGAACATCCTACACATTATTAATGGTGAGACAGAGAAATGAAAAATCTATGTAGGATTAGTTGTAACAAGTTCAACAAGGAATCACTGCTTGTTAGGAATTTGGATCTTAAGGTGGCACTCCATCTTCTCATCAATGTGTTGCAGTTGGAACCCTTAACCACCTCCTTGGCTATAAGAGAAGTTAGAATCATGGATGAGTTATGTTTCAAGTTCAAAAAGTACATCAATCTAGACGATTTTGAAAAGGCCTAAAGAGATCCCGAAGAGTAGGCAACACGACAGAAGAGGAAAAATCTCGGTACACCTTCCTTCCAATAAGGTGGAAGCATAGAAGGAAAATTGGGTAAGGGAAATTACAATGAGTACACCACCTTGAATGCCTCCAAATCTTGTTACTCCAAAAGATCATCAATACAGAGTTTTAGGGAATAAAACGGCCACCTCTATTAACAAAGCAAGTGCAACACCAAAAGACAACAAATTATAGGTTTCTTAGGGGATACAATCACGACACAAAAGAATGCACTTCCTTGCAAGATGCCATTGAAAAAAATGTGCAAGAAGGCCAACTTTGGCAATATGTTTGTTAAACAAAGGTCGACATGTACAAAACCCCAAGAAGGCCAAGCTAGTACCATAGCCCCCATCTTGAGATCCTTTTCAGCATAGAAGGAACATCGGAGCACCAACATCCTTATGTCCCCAATGGCCACTGGCAAACAGACTCTGATAAAGAACCCCAGGGTGTTGTATATACTATTTCGGGTGGTTTCACTAAAGTTGGAGAATCAATGTCAGCACAGAAGAAATACCTCAAGCCAACGATGGCTATCGTTACGCGACATAGTTCAAGACATCTAACAGCAACTCTAGGGTTCGTCCTTGTCTTCCTCTAATGACAACATTGAGAATGTCATCCCTGGCCATGACAATCCCTTGATAATCTTCAGGATCCCTAGCAAACTTTGAAGTCAAAATAATGCTTGTGGATCCATTGATGAACATTATCTTTTGAGTCTCGTTCAAGAAATTGGAGTTTTCTAAACATGTTGACTTGTAACCATAAGGAGTTCATCAAATATGGGATAACCCCCTAGGGATACATTATGATTCACCTATTCTTGAGGAGAAAATCCCTCACCAAGTTTGCCAAAATTAAGTTCCTCGTCGTTGATAACCCATTAACCTTCAACACCATTTTGGGACATCCTTGAATCAAACATGTTAAAGTCGTGGTTTTTATCATCCATTTGGCTATAAAGTTCTTGGGAAAGGACGGTGAAGTATTGAAAATGATAGGTAAGGGTGACCAAGCGACAACTAGGAGCTCTTACAAGATTGAGGATCTTGAGAATTCGGCTATCCCCTCACAACAAAATATCTTTTCAAACAACTAATTTTAAGCGCAAGAGATTCTGAACGTGGCTGAATCATAAGAACATTGCAACTAATCAGCTTAAATGGTCGTATATATATTTTTATGGCAAGTAAGTATACATTTATTTGTTGGATAAATAAATAATGACTTTTATGATTCAATAAATCCATTACAATTTTTTATTTAATAAATTGGTGAATGGAAAAATAAATATAAAAAACAATTCCGTGCAGAACCAAACGTCTCCGATTGAAAAATAATTTGTGGGGCATATTAAATTTGTAAAATAAACTTAAAAAAATCAAAAGGGACAAACATCCATATAATTACTAAGATATTTGTTTTGTCTACATTCCCCGTTTGGCAAATCGTTGCACAGACTAGATAACAAGGGTAGCACTTTAAGATCGTGTGGAACATCAAGTGGTCAAATTGATGCGGGAGGTTCTTAGAAGGAGAAATCTCTTCGGTACTACGGAAGTACCGAACTCGATACTCCATTTTACTAAAATTGGATTTTTTTTTCATTTTAACCCATACTTTTTTGTATAATTCCTTTTAAGTCCCCAAAACTTTTTCATTTTAGCATGAATGTACCTACATTTGTTACACCAAAGGTTTTCTCCTTAGAAGGATGTATCTTGAAGGCTCAGTGACAATTAGGATGTTGATCAACCGATCCAAACCGATTAAAACTGACCGAACCGAAAAATTGATAACCGAATAAACTGAAAACCGAAAAAAAACGGCAAACTTTAATTGGATTGGATCAGTTTTCGGATTGGTTGATGAAAACCGATCCAATCCAAACCAATCCAATATATTAATTTTTCTCTACCTACTTGGGACTTTCCCCAATCATAGTCCAAAAATTTCTAAACCTAAGACCCATTGACCCATCAACTAAACTCAAGAAAAAATCTAGTCATATCTCCTCAACAATCTGTGTAGAGCTTCATATTTCATTGCAAAAAAAAAATTATATTATCGTTTACTAATGCTTTTGTATTTCATTTTTTTTTACAAAGCCAATATATACATATTTGCATAATAATCATGAAACAAATTTTAGGATTTTCAAAAAACCGAAAACCGATCCAATCCAAATCGAAAATAATTGGATTGGATTGGATCAAAATTGAAAAAAAATTCAAATCAAATGGATGATTACATGATCAAACCGAAGGGATTGGATCAAATGATTTTTGCTTCCAAAATTAATCCAATCCAATCTAGACTGCGAACACCCTTAGTCACGATGACTATTTTGGATTATTTGTTTCTTAGTTTTTTTTTTTTTTCTTTTATGGGCTAGGCTCTCACTTATTAAAAATAAAATAAAATTTGCTAACAAAAATGATAACTCGGAGTAAGGATACTATTTTACAGAGAAAAAAGTTATAATCAAATAAACAACACAAATAACATTTTTTATGAATCAAATCTTATATTTATTTAAAAAATAATCAAATAATAAAAGAAAATTTCAAAATGATCCTAATTTTAACTTGTTAATATCACATTAATGAAATATAGCATATGGTGGTCCCACCACTTATAAAAAAAAAAGATTATTACACAAAAATGGATAACTCAGAGAAAACAACTCTCCCCCTGAAATATATGAATTAAGGGAGCATTTTTATTGGTCCAAACTAATACACCCCAAATTCAAGTCCAGCTAGTCCTTAGACTGTGCTTCCAACCGCCGCGATGGCAACAGTGGCGGCGCTCTTTTCCCACCTCCGCCGTTCACGTCAATCCTCCTCCCTTTCCCTTTCCCTCCTCTCTCTGCCACGTGTCCTCACCTCTCACCACCCTCCTCCTCTTCCCGCTTCCGCCACACCTCACTCTCCAACCCTCCCGTTTTTCGGCGCGTTCCGCTCCCGCGCTTTCTCGACTCGTTTTTCTTCTGATGACCGCGAATCGGTGATGGACTCGCTCGGTGTCGACTCGCCGGTTAACTCGGAGCTTCTTAAAGTGATCGCTGACAGCAGTGGCGGCGGTGAAGACAACCCGGTTTTCCCCGTTCGTGCGGTGATTTGGATGCTTGATTCATTCCACGATCTTTCTGGATTTCCATGGTAAGCTTCAAGGTCCTCGTGATTCTTGTTGCTAACACTGCTATTCCTGTTCATTTTTCGATTCTGAATCGAACTTTCGTGTTAATCTAGTAATTGAATTTCAGGTGGATAACTATTGTTTCCTCTACTTTGGCTCTCAGAATTGTTCTGCTTTTTCCTCTGGTTTTAACACTTCACAAGGTTAAAAGGATTGGGGAATTTTTTCCTAAATGTGAGTATCATGTGCTCGTTTACAATTAGTTAATGGCCTCTTTCTCTCGTTAATATGCTTAATTTAGATTATATCACTAATCATTCAACTTTAATTGGAAGTAAATAAATAAATAAATCAGTTCTGCTAGGTTAATTCATTTGTTTCTTATTTGCAAGTTTATAATGCAGCTGATTGTTATCGCTTTTTTTTTTATTAATCTTTCTCATTCACTAATGCCCATTGGTACTTCAAATGTTTCGCTTAGAATTAGGTTATAATTACTTTATTAGTGCTTGTTGTTCTCATTTGATGGTTGTACACTTGTTTGCTTGGTCATCTTATAGAAGTTATATTCAGATTTTCTAAACTAGCTCTGGATGCAGTTATTCAGTTGTTTGTTTTTCCTCACTTCTATTGCATTGTCACACTTTTCATCCTAGCTTTTGCTTTCATTATGTGCAACGGTTATTTAGTAGTAATTTTTTGCGCTCATATGTACACAGGCTTCTTGATTTCACTATGGTTTGATTTTGACGTGCTTCTTGATTGTTCTTTACCTTTGAAATGTGTTTTGTTCCTTCTTGTGGTTAAAAAATGAGAGTGGATACTTCCTTATCACATTTCTTATGTTACCCCATATGAGAAATCTTTATTCTTTTTCCATATCTAGTTCATCTACTTAAATTATTATTGATTTTTGTTTGGTTCCTTCCTTTCTTAAAGTGCCTCCTCCATTCCCACCACCTTTCTCAGGAAAGAGTTATATTCGTCAATTTATATTCTTCCAGAAGGAGAGAAAAGCAGTTGGATGCCCCTCATATGTGTGGCCACTGGTACCAATTATTGTCCAGGTGATATATCTAGCTTCATGGGAAACAATGCTTATGAACTCTACAGCAATGGATTTGCTTTCTTCCCCTCCCCAGTTTATCTTTAATTATAATATCACAGCCAAAAGCAACCACCAAGCAAAGCTGTGCTTGTGATGAGGATGAAAGAAATTCCCAGGTTATGTAATATATAAATAAAGAGGGAAAGCAAAACCACGCATAGTGTCAAACTGGAGCACTTGCAAATGGAAATGAAAGAATGTCTAAAATCTGAAAAGGAAAGACAGCATTCACTCTCCCAGAACAGAATTTGCTTTTATAAAGCTCTAGTTTTCAATTTAAAATTTATTCCTCCGCAACTTATGACAGCTCTTACACTGCTGTATTGCCATTATAAAAAATGTTATGGAGTGATACAGCATCGTTAGACTTTATTGCCTACCATTTCAAAGACCATGCATTACCTTATTAGATAACTTTACAAGTTAAATAAACTTAAGATTCTTACATCACTAAAGCTTGTTGGAAATATAGTCCCACATAAAGTTAAATGTTATGTTGTGTACAATCGACTCTCACTCCTACCCTAGCAAAGTCGGGGAGCCTTGTGTACCAAGATTTTCCCTTTGCTCAATTAGGCTTTTTTTGAGAGAATAGGTAGAAAGTACTTATACAATGGGAATGGGCCAAAGACAAGTATCCTCTTAAAGTATATCAATCAAAAGGGGGATGGGAACTGAAACAGAAAAACTGATAATGCAGCAGCATGGCTGCCCAAATATCTCTGCAAATCTGAGAGCCAAACATTGTTAAATCAACTGTGGACTGAACATGAAAGAGAGGACAAAAACACAATCAGACAACCTTAAAAGTGCATGTTTTCTGCTCCGGCCTAGTGCACCAAATAATTGCATAAACTACACACTGTGACAAATTTTTTCTCTCCTGTGTTAACTGAAAATTTGTAATGTGGCACATGGATGATATATAGAAAGTTGTAGAAGTCAATTTTTTTTTATCATTCAGGAGAAACCAAAATATGAAAGAACAAAATATCATGATCATAGACCTGCTTTACAAAAGTTTTATCATAATTTTAACTTTTGGTCTTTTAATTTGTCTCCAGATTCCATGTTTTTTCCTGTGGATGATTAGCATAAGGAAGATGTCACTGGATGGTCACCCTGGTTTTAATTGTGTAAGGCACTATCCTACTAAAATGCTGTTTTGTCATTGTGTCCATGCACTGTGTAACTTCATATTTTGCAAACATAAAATTTACATGGTTGTAGTTCCACGAATGAATGAAACCATACAATGAGAATATATCTATCATGAAGATCTGGCTAAATTGGATGAGACAGATTATAATTATAACAGTAAGCTTTAATGATGTCATCTAAGTTCTGGACTTATAGCATTTGGAAAATTTATTATTCAGGGAAGCTATATCATAGTGTTGAGTGTTGACAAATACATGCACCATATGCACATAGATGCTCATCGTTGCTGAATGATTATGTCACAGGGTGGTGCTTTATGGTTCCAGAATTTAACAGAACTCTCTCACGGTTATTCAGGGTTCATCTTTCCTTTTCTGATTGCTGGTTTGCACTACGTTAATGTTCAGGTAATGGATTAAATCCATATCCGTGAGCGATTTAACCATTAAAGTGTATCTATATTTACCTTTTATTGTTTTACCCCATCTCCATGCCTATGTGCATTAAAGTTGGTCATTTAACATGAACCAGATTTTGTTCTATTAAATCAAAAAAAAGAATCAGAATTCATCCTTGTGTTATGGCTGCATCCCCCTTTGATAAGCGTTGGGGTGTAGTTGAGCAAAGTGTTTAACATGATATTTGGGCTAGCTGGCATAATAAAGGTAGAATTACTGAGCCAAAATAGCTGGCAAGCTTGCTGGATCCATAAGGAACTGGTCAATGGCAAGTGATTAATCAAGTCACGCTATCCAATATGTGCTTGGCTTACCAGCTCTGTAATGCTGCCTATAATAATGAATCAAACTTGGTATTGGTTTTTATCTCATTTATTAAACAAGCTAAACCGGAGGGCGAGTCTTGGAACAATGGTAAATTTGCTCCTTGTAATCGAAAGGTTCCAGGTTCGAGTCTAGGAAACAACCTCTTTGCAAAGATGTAATAGCAAGTCTGTGTACAATCAACTTTCACTCCTACCCTCGCAAATCAAGGAGCCTTGTACACTGGGGTTTACCCTTCATTAAACAAGCTAAACTCCATGTAATTAGCCTTTTGCAAATGCAAGGTAAAGTTTCTTACTGTAGACCCTTCCCTGGACCTTGCACAGAGTGGGAGCTAATTATAGCACCAGGTTGCCTTTTTTATTATACAAGCTAAATTGCTTGGCTCACTAGTAGCTCAGTTAGCAATAAAATAATATAAAATATAGTGTAATATCCAATATTGCACATGCTATAAAATAACAGTCAGATTGTAGTTTATTGTATAATAGGGTGGATTTCTTGCCTTCTGTTTGGGATTTGTTTGGTGTATGCTATTGTACCTTAAGTTAATTCTCTCATTTGTTTTGCAAGTATAGCATGTGTACTATTTTGTGTTTATTGATTTTTCAGATATCCTTTCGGAAACCTCTGGTCGAAGAAACAAGGAACATTTTTGACTTATTAGCCAAAGTGAGTATAATTTGTTCAGTAATTCTTTTTTTTTTTTTTGGATACATGAGGAAGGACTAGAACACATACCACCTAACACACTGACCCACACCCCTAATCACTAGGCTAACCCTAGTGACTTTTTGTCTAGTAATTCTAATGAATTACTATTGTATTACATTTTCTTGGGCAAAAATGGAGTTGATCCTTGATTTCTTGCATTTTCTGTTATATGAATTTCCTCATTTCGTTTGACTAATAATAGTGTTTAAGAATGTTGTTTGATACTTTGTAATATAAGGGAAATTCTCCTATGTATTAAGAAAGCAGTAATTCCAACATTAAACAAGTGATACCTTTGTTACTGCAGTACTACAAACGATACTTGGACTTTCTAACATTGCCTATAGTTTACATTGGCTTTTGTATTCCTCAGGTAACTTCACTCCTTTCATCTTTTTTCTCTACGATACTTTGGCAATTTTATTTTATGTTATTTTTTTATTTTTGGATTGGCTGAGATTGTAGTTGAAATGCCCTTTCCTCATTAAAGTCTCTGTTCCCTGTATTATCCAATTGATAGATGACATCTTTACGTTGCATTCTGAGAATTTATCCTACAAGACGTCAAGACCATACAAAAGAGATGATTATATGTACCTGGATTTCAAAGATTATGTATGGCTCATATAAAAGTTAAAAAGACAGAACTCACTGCATATTTTATAATAAAGATCTTCTTTCTAAATAACATGACATGCTGTCATGCAAGATATCCGTGGACACTGGAGATGTATGGTTGCAGAAGATTAAGGAAACCTAGAATTTAATTTAAATATAAGCTACAATTTTTTACAACCCATCAGACTATTTTCATTTTTGTTTGTTAATCTGATTAATCGGGCACTTAACTATTGTAGTAGATAGAGTTGAGTTTCAGCAATATATCAGTCTAGCGGTGCACTGTCCTGTTTTGAAACCAAAGATACAGTATTTGATCACAGTTTCTGAACTCATATGAGTAGGTATCGCTTATCAAATAAAAAAGGGGAACTTTCGGTTAGTTTTTTCTTCTTCAGAAGATTAGTAAATTGTCACTTCACTGCAGCATTACTTTTGCTTATGTGCCATTTTTCATTCCAATTGCTGTATTATTTGATAAACTTATACCATCGCATCTTGCCATAGCTTGAAGGATGTAGTGGTATGTTAATGTAATCTATTCTTGTAGGGGAGCCTACTTTATTGGATTACCAATAGTTCATTAACCCTCGTTCAGGTCAGTAAGAAAAAATCATGCATTTTTAGGTTTTTTTAGTTTGAACTACTATTGTACAATAACACTTAAAGTTGACCCAACGAACAATAAACTTTGCAGCACGTAGCTCTTAGACATCCTGCTGTCCTTGCAAAGTTGGGTTTACAAGACAAGAATAGTCAAACTGCAGCTTCTGAGGAAATTGGTGTTGCTAAAACATCCCCTTCACTGGGGTTACAAGACAGTAGTCCAACAGCAGCTACCAAGGAAACTGTTTCTCCTGAAAAAAACCCTCTGGATTCACCTGAAAAGTGGCACAAAATACCTATAGAGGACATGTCGCCTAAAGAACTGACTGCTGTGAGTGATTAAGAACATGAACATATATCATATGCGATATATCGTTAAAACCAGAATGGCTCCAAGAATTGTCACTAATTGATGGTTTGATTTGTTTACAGCTTTCAATCCCATTTCTATCCGATGATGATAAAGAAAGTGCAATTCCTTTACTAAAGTAAGTTATTCTTTCGTGTTTCTTCAGAATGGGGGAATAAAAATAGAAAAGGAAACTCCTTGTAATATTGTATTTTTAAGGTTTATCTCTGGTTGATGTGCATTGCATTAGTAACTTAAATAAACAGACTAGCACTTGATAAGGATCCTGAATATGTACGAGCTTTGGTTTTGATGGGACGAGTTCTATTGCTGAAGCATATAAATGATGAAGCTAATGAGTACTTTGAGCGTGCAATATCAAAGGTATGAATTCATATTTGCCTCCATTTTGTTTTTAATTTGTTAAGCTGGCTTTAGCTACAAATACAATGTCAGGTGTTTGTTTGTCTGTGAACTTATGATGTATCTTTTGCATTGCCCTTTTTTATTTTTACTTTTACTAGAAAACTCTTGTCTCATTTCACTTCGTTTGTGCCATTAATCCCTAATTAGTTTCTGGTTTTTCTCTAGCTTTCTCTTGCTGGTCATCCAACTGATGCGGAAGATGTTGATCTTTTGATTCTTTCATCCCAATGGGCCGGAGTTGCTTGTGAACGACAGGTGAAACACATACTTCAATATGTTGAAATCTCTGAGCAAATTTTTTTCGGAACAGGCTTTTGGATATATGGTTAGAAAAGGGTTGAATATGCATTTGACGGAGAGAATATCGAGACAGCTTGTGTATTGAATGTGTCCTGTATGCGCAATACTGATTATCATGTTACTAAAATCAAAATTATACCTCTATTCCTTCTCAAAAACAGATTT
This sequence comes from Gastrolobium bilobum, assembly GCF_033153095.1. Classification (NCBI taxonomy): domain Eukaryota; kingdom Viridiplantae; phylum Streptophyta; class Magnoliopsida; order Fabales; family Fabaceae; genus Gastrolobium; species Gastrolobium bilobum. The sequence continues at coordinate 202,061 of NW_026896740.1, read as the reverse complement.
GGGAAGTTTGTTTGGGTTTTATTAGCAGTTGGGGTCTGACTTGCTAGTCTAATGATAGTAGACAAATTAGACGTGTTATTACCTAAGTATTGCAGACATCAGGCATGGAAATTTTAGAAGCTTCCAGTTCTTTAATAGGATTACCTATGATTTTCGTTTTTCTGTATGGCAGGGAAAGAGGGCCGAAGGACGTGCACACTTTGAAAGAGTTGCAAATATGGAGGAGCCCGAAGATCCTACTAGCAAAGGTTATTATTTTGATGGGTTGCTGTTGCTTGCCAGGTACGACTTAGGTTAATTACCTTAAATTTAGTGTTGAGAATTTCCTCTTCTAACACTGCTATTACCATTTTGTTTATTGGATTTGATTTGTTGGGTATACAGCACTCTTTTTGATGCGGGTCACAAGGCTGAAGCTGCAAAGTACCTGCGTCTTGTTGTTGCTTATAAACCTGGTTATAAAAAATTCTTGGAACAGTGTGAGCGAGATGATGATGATGATGCTGATGCTGATGACATTGCTAGTGATCTTGCCCGTAGTAGGAGAGAACTCTGATTTCAAATTTTTCTACCAATGTCCTTATTTATTTATTGAATATCTAAACGATAAAGTTTGGGAAATATTAATCTCCTTTCACACGAGGTAACTTATCTCATTTTTTCTCATTTCGATTTTCGCACCCCACTTTTTTCTTATTTTTCTTTTTTCTTATAATGGTGGGACCCACCCATTTTCTCTCTACCACATAAGATAACTATCTTATGTGGAAGGAGATTAATAAAACCCATAAAGTTTTCCCCTCCATTTGGCATGCTTGGTTTTACAGTTTTGAATTAAAATTTTGATGATTAAAAAGTCCTGATTTCATTTGCGTTACATAATAATTTATAAAAGATCGTTTCGTTATTGAGGTGGTAACAGCATTGGATATAACCAGTATCCCCCAAATTATGAAGAATCCACTTCTTGGGACCCCACCTGCATGTATGAATGATTTCATATTTTTAAATAGGAGGGTTAATTGGTTGGATTCTTTAATTGAATTGATTAACTTAGTTTCGATGATTGATTTATTTTGCACTAAATTTAATTTAAATCAATTACTATTTTGGATTTATGGACACCATTATTTTTAAGAACAATTTTTCTTTAATTGATTAACATACTTCTAAAAGGAAAAAAGTATTCATGAATTGAAGAATTAAAATGTTAATGTGATTCAAATATTTAGACATTAGCGTGCTATAGTATTACTATCGCATTGAAATTATAATTTATATGAATCTGTAAGTTAAAATATAGTTTTCAACCTAAAAGAAGTAAAGTAAATAAGATTGTGTAACATAAGTATGAGTTTGAGAAGAGAGAAATTAAACTAGAAAATATAGTTATCAGTATCATATGATATATGATATAATTCATACGATATGAAATGATTTATAAACTCAGCGTTACATATTATGAAGTGTATCAGAAAGAATTTTGTATTGAACGATACGATACTGCATCGTACGATATGTGTATCATATGATACAAAAATTAAATCGAAATCTATAATTTTTAATATAAAAAAAGAAATAAAGATTTGATTTGTTTAAAAAAATGTAAAATATTATTATTAATAAGGAAAAGAAAATAAAGAATGATAAGGAAAAATGTCAATCCGTTTTGATCCACAACTAAGCGGGGCGGATTGAGGTGGGTTGGTGGGTTGAAAAGTATAACTCAACCAGCCCCGTTTTGGCGGGTTGACCCGTCGGGTTCAACCAAATTGTCACCTCTAGAAAAGGGAATAGGACCTCAAGATTGTTGAACAAGAAATGAGTCAAATTATTATCCTAATGAAGAGGATGATGAATTAGTTATGTTACTAATAGATAATAAATACTGATAGCCATAATAAACTAGTATTGATAACGTTAGTCTTAATGATTGATGAGCAGGAGAATAGTTGATTTGCACTTTAGTTATTTTACTTATCGGATCTTTTTTTGAAATTTGAATTTATATGATATTAATAATATTATAAAATTTTAAATTATTTTGTATTATATTTCTATATTTTATAATAAAATACGATTCATGATAAAAAAATCGGCCAAACAAAACATGATAAATCTTGCTTATTAGACTTTCACAACGTAAATAAAAAATTAAGAGAATTATTTTAGTATCCACTTGTTTTTTTTTGGTATCCTTGTATCCACTTGTTTTTAATAACATTACTATTCAAGGTAAATTAACAATTACTCATTAATTTTATTTAATAAATTTTAAAGCATTTACAAAAAAAGTTAATTATAAATAAAACAAGATTTTACGAACGAATATATTCAAAGTATTTGGTAAATAAATTTAAAATATTTCATAAAAAATATTGTATTTAGTTATATTAAATTTAAATAAGCCTTTTATTTAATATATATATATATATATATATTTTTTTTTAATCATTAGCAGAGTTTCACAAATTGTTGGAATGGAGACACGACACCGTTGAATTTGGGTATGTTCCGTGGGCTAGACGTATGTTCCAGAACAGAACAGAATAGAACAGCCTGTGACTGCTTTGGAAAAAGCGCACAAATGAATTAGAAACACACACACACACTCACACACAAAACAAAAACAAAAACTAAAAAAAACACAAATCACAAAACCCAGCTACAAAGCAAACAAACAACTCAAAATTTTAATTCCTTTCTTCACCCCTTCCCTTCTTTCACAACTACTTCAACGCTAAGGAACACAGACATAAGCACAAACACATTATTCGTTTTGGTTCTGTTCTGTGTCTGCGTCGTGATTTAGTGGCTGCAACTAAACCACACCAAACATGATCGACCCCATTTCATGTCTCATCTTCCAACACCCAAATTCCACTTAAAGTTCAACTCTTTTTGGTTGTTTCCAAATTGGGCAACTCACAACACAACAATTAACAAGCTCATCTATCTGAAAAGGGTTGATTAGATCTCAAATTCTCAGATTCTGAAATTCCAATGGCATGTCCTGTAAATTCCATCACTTACAACGGGTCCCTTTGTGCCTGTGCACCCGGCTATGTCATGGACCGCGTGGCCAACACGTGCACCCTCTTTGCGGCGAACTCCGCCATCACCGCCGTCTCCGGCGTCGACTACTACACACTCAGCTTACCGGCGACCTTCTTTGCTTTTGACTCCATCAAGAAATTCACTCAGTCACAGGCTGTATTCTTGGAGGCTACATTCGTTATGCTTCTCTCTTGGCTTCTCTTATGCTTATTCCTCAGGTTTATGAGCCTTGGAGATGGACGCAATGTGTGGTTTGAAATCAGGTGGTGGATCAGTCGATTGGATATTTGCTTTGCCACAAGGCATTGGCTGGTTAGTTTAATCCCCTTTTATTTTTTTTATATATACATTCTTTGATTTCATGATTGGAAGATAGCTTTACTATTCTCACAAGTCACACAACCTTTTTTTTTTTAATTTATTATTTGGGGTATAAAATAGACCTTTTATGTTATGGTTGTCTGGGAGTGTATATTCTCATATGCTAATTAACATGATCATGTCATGTGGAGCTATCATAACCATACATGGGTGAGTTAACGGTGATAAGGGAAAGAGAGAAAAAAAATATAAGGATAGAAAGTTACACAATCATTACCGTTGATTTAATTATTAATGGTTAAGATCCTCCCACATGATGTTAAATTACACGAGAGGATCCATTTCCTGGTTGTTTTGTGCTCATTGACTTGTTTCCTTCTTCTATTTGTTTGATGTTTCGTTTTTATTATTATGGTTATAACTTATAAGTAGGTCATTAAGTTTGATTGGTTTGTGTCACGATGGGCATAATAGATAAGGAAATTGAGGCCTTGAATATGCTTGATTTCATTCTTGATTATGCCTTGGTATGCTAACAATTTAATTATGGTTCAAATTTGAATTCACTTTTTTTCTTTTAAATTTTCTACCATGGGAGCTAGCATGACAAGGATGCTTGCAGCTGTTCCTGAGTCAGTATTACTATAACATAGGCATGCTTTCATAATCATCTGATTGTTATATGTTGTTTTGGTGCTATTATCCTTTTTCAGTCATTCTACTCATCAAAGGAACACAGAACAATTATATATTATTATTAACTTTATGTATGAAAAATGCTTTATGTAGGATGATCAGAAAGTAGTTACCAAACGCAAAACCGAACTTGGTGGAACTTTCTCCATAGCAAGTTGGATACTGTTTATTGGTTTATTTGCTGCGTGAGTCTCTGATGCCTTATTTCATCCTATTGTCAGGATAAAGGGCCGACCCAGTTCAAATACCCACTTCATCCTATTGTCAGGATATCTTAGTGAAATCTATTATTTTTTGCCTTATTTCCACTCCATTTCTATTTGTCACATATCTTCATTTTGACTCAACCTTCCATCAGGTTGCTGTACCAGACCATATCGAAGAGATCAATTGAGGTGCATAATGTAAGAGCAACAAATGGACCAGAACTAAATTCATTTGTCAATGACATGGAGTTCAATATAACAACTGTATCTAGTATGAGCTGTGCAAATCTACGTGATTTGGGTAATTTAGTTGCTGGGAATCCTGGCTTTATTGACCAAAGAGTTGTTTCTCTGTCGACTTTTGCAAACTACTCTTGCCACAACTCAAGCAAGGGACCAACCATAACACTCAAGTGTAAAAACTGCAAGTTCATCAATGATAATATGTACATTTCTTGGCACTTTGTTGATCTTCCCAATAATCCTGCCACTGCTGTTGGTTTTGAGTTCAACCTCTCTGCAACGGATAATGCTAAGAAGCACATGAGTTTTGTTAGTGGAACACTAAAGAATGGAAGCGCTTTTGATGATAGACCGGTTACATTCAGAGGGAGGCAATCAGATATTTTGAAATTTAATTTGTTTCCTCGAATATACCGTAACTTACATGATCTAAAGCTCATACAGCCTTTATTTCACGAGTTCCTCCCAGGTTCAGTTTCTCATGATACAAATCAACTTCAAGCATCCCTTGAAAATTCTATTGATGGTCTAGTCAACACCACATTGTATATCAATTTTCTCTCTGATTATGTTGTGGAAATTGACAAAGAGAGTATTATGGGTCCTGGTAAGTATCTTTCTACTCCTGGTATGTGCAAGCTATCTGTCTGCAATTTCTCTAGTAATTATATTTCAAATTTAGTTAGTTCTGACTTCCTTTCGCTTCTTCTTAGTAGTACTCAAGTTGAATTTTTCTTATGTAATATTGTTGTTTGCTTCACCCTTAGCTACTTTCTTTACTTCCGTATTGTGACATATCTCAGTTGTATTCCTTCTAATTCCGTTCATTCTCTTACTAGATACTATCAACTTCATCGTCAAGTTCAACCACCTAATCCTTGGATCTCTATTTCCTTTTATTATATATCTCAATTTCTAAAATGAGAATAACTTCTACCCACAATCTGAATTGGTAATCGCAGTCTTGTCAAACTGATAAGCTCTATGTTTTGTGCTGGTTTAGGCCTAACCAAAACTAACAGATTGAACAGACTAGATCACTTGGCAATAGGTAAATAAGGTTAATCAATGGATACATGAGTTTTTTCTTGAAAGATGCTGCATTGCTGTTCTAAATATTTTGTCATGAATTTAGTATTTTGGAAACTATTAGAATTGAGAATGGGTTGGGCCTAACTCAACCCCAAAAGCTAGCTCAAGGGGGTAGGATTGCCCAAGTCATTATAAGGGGTGCTTTGACCTGATACCCAGCCGATGTGAGATCTTAATAGAGACAATTTTATCTTTGCTACCTGTCTGTTTGAATATCCAATTATGCTTCCAACTTGATAATTTCATCCTTTTTCTGTTTTCACATGCAGTGACCTTCCTTGCAGACCTTGGTGGCCTGTATTGCATTTGCTTAGGCATCTTTTTCTACTTGTTGATACAGGTATACTTCTTATTCCTTTCTTGATATTATTCAATCATGATTCCTTGATAATTCAAATACAATGGTTCAGTCAAGACAATACTGGATAGGACATGATCTTTTCATGTAGTAGATCAAGCCTGTGACACAGGCTTATATATTCAACTACATAACATCAGCATCAGAAGCTACCATAGTTAGTTTGTGGTGCTGGTGCAACTTCTTAGATTTTGTGAGCAGCAATTGTTGATTTTAAGAAATATTAGTTCTCAAAACTTCAAACTGATAGGTGTGTGCTCCTGCTATTTGTGCCTGCCTGTTTTCTAGAAATAAGAGATACAATGTATATGCAAATTACAGAGCATAGTTATACTTCTCTTCTTCTGTGAATTCCCTTTTTATAGTAGTTTACACTTTACAATTCACATAATTTAGGCCCGTTTGCATGGGCTTGTAAAAAAGCTAGTTTTATGCCTTACATATTTTAGAAGTGCTTTTTACAAAAGTTAAAGCTATGTAGATTTAAAAAAAAAAAATTGGCTTTTGACTTCTGTTTTTTTTAGAAACTAAAATTTTAGCTTAAAAAAGAAAACAAGTTCTTGGCTTTTTTTGTGACTTCTGTTTTTTTTAAGGCAGACATCCAAACTGACTTTATAGTAAAAGTGTTTTTTTATTTTATTTTAAAAAAGCAGCTTTTGGCTAACAAAAGCCCATCCAAACGGACTCTTATTCTTGTGAGATTGTGCACATTCTTCCATATTTTTCTATCAATGCATCATAGATTAAGTCATAGCCTTTTCATACTTATATTCCATATTGTCCTAACCTTCTACTAAATTCTAGTGTGAGTATCGGATAAAGAAGTTCAGAAATGAAGATAGCGTTATGCGGACAATTAGAAATCGGCGTAAAGCTCAAGATCATTGGGACAAAGTAATTTCTTTGTTGACTTGTTAAAACATCTTACATTTCAAAACTATTTTCCTTTTGCTCAATTTTAGCCTTCTTAATTGTTGGGTTATATGACTAATATTTCTTCTTTTAAATTTTAATCAGTTGAGGAAATATGTAATGTACACCTACGGCTGCCGTACAATAGATGACAACTACAATAACTCTAAAAAGGAACCTGGTTGTGGTGGGCTTATGCTCCATTCAGTTCATGGTAGTAGGTCATCACGTAAGCGAAGTATGCAACGCAGAACTGGTTCTATAAATTTGTACAAGAAACCCAGCTTACCTGCCAACGAGGTAAAACTTCTACTTTTCAAATTCTTCAGTTTGGTTTGACTTCCAAGCTAGACCTTTTTTTTCTTTCTTTCTTTTGGTTTGTTAGTGCATCATTATCAATGTCCCATGCTTGGCGAGTATGATGTCATTGTTATTGGCAAGTGTCCAAAGGTCCAAATTCTAGAAGTATCGAGTGAACCCATATATACTTTTCCTGTTTCCTGTATTTAAGCAGAGAATAATGCATTTATTATTATTATTATTAGCTTCTCATGCTTAGGACTCAACAAAGCCTTCTATCTATGCATGCGTACTAAGTATTGTTTTTAGGTGACTATGATTATGTTTGCCAAATTCAAAGTCTTCCAATGCTGATTTCTCAATTATCTGTATGTAATATATTTATGTGAGGAATGTATCATACGTAAGGAGTGCTTACTATGAGAGATGAGGGGCAAATCTTTCCCATTGGATCTAATGTATCAAGATGGAAGGATCTCTTAAAAAGTCACATGACTACTTAAAATAAGTTAGATTACTTATGGCTTGAATTCAGACTGTTAAACTGTTTTCACTAATATCCAATTGTCAAAATTTGTTCCTCTAATTGCATGACAAGAACTCCTCTCATATAACATGTTCTCTATCTATAATCTAAGTATGTAGTTAACATGATGATTGCCATTCAGATGTAGCTAGTTTTTCTATTAAAAAAGGGCCCTGCATTGATCCCAAGCATTTTTTAATTTACATTTTCAAATGTTTTGTTTTCCAGACATTGAGCTGCAAACCGCTTGGATCCGCAAATGATTCGAATCTGCATTCTGAAAATATGGCAAAGCAGCAGAATGTCGGTTCAGGCAAAGATTTTCCTCAGTCCCAACCTCAAGAATCTTCTATTATTGATGATAACTTCATTCCTCCTCCACCTTCACTAGGTAGAAATTTATTTGAGTTCATACCAGCTTACTAATTATTAGCTATGTAGCACCGATACGACACGTGACACGACACGACATGACGACACGTCAATCCTAAAAAATTATGGATTTCGACACGTTGGGATACGTTTTAATATTAAATAATATTTTTAATTTATATATTGTATATTTCATTTAATATTTAATAGTTTAACAAAAAAATGAAACTAAATTAATAATACCCATCAACACGTTATAAAGATGGAAGCTTTAATCAAAAAATAAGAACTGGGATGAGAGAGAGATATAATATCAGATAGAGAGATCAAATCATATTAGAGAGAGAGATTAGAGACAAGGAGATACAACAAGAGCGTGATAGGAATTGACAACAATGATGCTGAGATGATCTCTTATCTAATTAAGGGGAAAAAAGACAAAAAAATAAAATTGATATGATCAGGTGAAAGCTTTATTAATATATTTTAATTTAAAAAAAAAAAAAATTTAAAAAAAATTTAAAAAAAAATTACGAAAATGTCATTTGACCGTGTCGGAATGGTCAACGTGTCGGAAAAAGTTGACCGCGTGTCCGACACCGTGTCGGAGCGTGTCGGACACGACTCTCCGTATTTTTACAAGTGTCTGTGCCTCCTTGATTATTAGTGTATTTTTCAAATGACATATTGACCAGCATACTTATTAGGTGATAAATACAACACCTCTGAAAGCAACCTCATTTATCGTGATGTAATTTTTGCTGATTGTTACTTTGCTTAGCTTCAAAAATTGAAACTGAGATCTTAGATCCACTGTCTCACCATCATTAATGTCTTCTATGGCTCTACCTATTCTCCTCCTAAAGTGCTAATGACCTTTGGTTTTGCTACTCTTTTAAGGTCATGGATAATGGTCTGACTAAGAGTCCATAGCTGTTGTAACATGGCACACACACATTAGACTAACATAGTTATATTACCTGATGTAAGATTGTGTGAGTATTATATTTATACCTAACCTGGTATGATTTTGTTATTTTGCTTGAGCTTTGTGGTTTGCACATTTAGTCAACAGATCATGGGTATAAAAAAACTTCACATGACAAAATCATTTGTCCTAATTTAATACTGAACATAAATGCATAAATTATATGTTTCAGTTTTGTATGCAAATTGTTTAGCTGCTCTATAGCTGTTAGATTGGTGATTGTCATCCGTTATTTATGAAGCTTGTTTCTACATGGTTTTAATAGCCATTTTAATGATCTAGCCTACCTTTTTTGATGTTATAAGTTTTGAAAATTGTTAGTGCTTTTGCCACCTCTCAAACATTTAACTTGTATGCAAATGCAATGCAGAATGTAAGGGTGGTTCTGAAATGGACATGTCCGATATTCAGAAGAATCTCAAAAATTTGTACGAGTATAATGCCATGCTAAGGGAAAAATTACTAGCTGCGCAGTCTCTGCTCCAATCTTCCTCATCTAGGCACTCTTCTCAAGTAAAAAGTGATGAAACTTAGCATATGTATCTTTGCAAATGGGAGTCCTTATCGGTGCACGTTACTCAGATTGTTTCATGGTTTTTACAAGCATGGATGTAGTTCTACGATGGAAGTTGATTCTTGATTGAAAACTGATCAATGGGGACTAATGAATATAAAATCTTGCAAATGGGAAATCTGCTACATGAACCTCTACAAACCATAGCACTCATGGCCATATATTCATACATTCAAAGCTGCTGAGTGTGGACAAAGAATGCTGATCCACATTTGTGTGAGAGGGATTTTGGTTTCGTCTGGTATTCTTTCATGTTATTGTGAAAGTGATTTTCCATGTCCACATACTTTCCACGAAACCTTGTATAGTCAGTGGTTTTTTTCTCTCTTTGTGCACAAGAGAATGGCATTGAATTTGTTCTTGCAGGCTTTATTATTATGAGACAAGAGTTCTTCAGAATGTAACATGGTTTTCACTTTCTATTCTTTATTTATAGATTTTGTATGTTATGATACGTGTTCTCAAATTTTTGTTTAAGAGATAATAATAATAATGCCATTTCACCAGAAGGGCGATACAACCAAGAGCACCCAAAAAGAATGTACCACTTTATGGTAGGAACAGACAGATACAAGTGTGTAGGAGCATCAAAGTTACACTTAACAGTGACCATTTTGCAAAAAAATTTATTAGACTGCTACGCCAACAGTAAATTTTGTCAAAATGTCACGTGGCATATTTTGTTACACTGTGTAGCGAAATATGTGTACAAATAATTCGCTATACAGTGCAGCGAAATATGTCACGTCAGAACTAAAAATGTCACGTGTCAAACAGGGAGAATTTTGCTACATACTGTTTGACACGTGACATTTTTAGTTCTGACGTGGCATATTTCGCTACACTGTGTAACGAATTATTTGCCCACATATTTCGCTACACAGTGTAGCGAAATATGCCACGTGATATTTTGTCAAAATTTACTGTTAGCATGACAGTTTGATAATTTTTTTTTGCCAACAGTGACACTTTGCTCATTATAACAACGTTTTTTATTTTGACGTGTTGGGGTTGGATGGGTATATTTTGTCCTCTCTTCTATGTTCATATTTTCAAGCATATACCACTTAGCTATTATGGTTATACGAGATATTCCCAATGTTGTCATCATTAGCTTCCCATTGAGCATGTCTTTTCCTCCACGGCTATTATTGAGAGGAAGCAAACAAACAAACAAATAAAATACATAAAATAAATAAATAAATAAACAAACAAACAAACCCAACCTGACTATTTGATCAAGTTGGTAAATACATGAACAGGTTAAAAAATACAATGATGATTTATCAACCAATAATAGTAAAGGCCTAAAGATTGACAACTATCATCATTATTGAGCAAGATTGTCACTATATGATAAATAACTAAAGTAACTATTATTACATTAAATATTCAGAGGCATAAAATTTTCGTGACTAAAAACAAAAAAATGAGTATTATCTTTATTAGAAAAGAAGAACATGGGATATGACAAAAAAAATTAAAAAAGAAGAAGTAAATTTTGACTTGCACAATTTTTTTAATAAGATAGGAGAACTCTTATTGAGATCTAAGTAGGGAATTGGTGTATGAGGAAATTATACCCCCCACTATGAACAGCACGACCCCCTAGTTATCAGGGAGGCAAGGCCATTGACTCACATGTATGAATTTTAAAAATAAGATAAATATAATATTTAAAGAACAGGAACATGTAAAATTAAAATATAAAAGAGGGACAACTTGACAACTATCTGTATCTACGAAAACAAAATCAAAGGTGAAGATTGAATCAATACACCATTGGTTAATGGTGTATTATAGAATTGGCTCATATAGATTATGTCTTGATATTGTTTTTAAAGAGATTGTATCGATACACCATTACTTGATAGTGTATTATAGAATTGGCTCATACAGATAATATCTTCATACTAAATTATTATCTCATAGATAATCTTTTCAAACTCTCATTATACTATTATGAGTTCTAATTGCATAGTCAAACATAAAAAATATGCTCTTTTCCTTTAATGGCATGTCCAATAGTATGTCTCACCAGCTTCCCTTCATGTGCAATGACACATTAAGCTTCATAAGTTGATTGTATTGAATTGAATTTTATACATTAACTATCTTAGGGTGTAATCAAGTGCACGAGACAGTTTCACGAGGTAGCAACATGACAGTTTCACAAAAGCTGGAAAATAAAATTAATTGAACATAGTTTGCACTTGCAACTATTACTATAATAGTCTATTTAATGAGATCTTCAAGTCAATCAACTTCTCTATTTTGTACTCAAATACCAAGATATTTGTATTGCATTACTCGTAATAGAAGCTTGAGGCCATAAAATGTATCAGACAATGTATTTGGTCCATTATTTCCAAGCCACAGCATAACTTCGGGAGGATTACTAACTTAGAAAGTTCTCATCCCTAACTCATCATTCCCTCCCTCTGCCTTTGAGCAATGAGACTTCAGGAGCACATTGCCTTCTCCAACATTTCCTGCAATTGTCCATTCTGATATGCCTCTGTAGCCAAAGAAAAAGTGAGTGTAAGAAAAGTATTTTCTAGAAATCAAGTGATGGTCATAATACGGTCTCATCTAATATTAAAAATACAAACCTAATAACTGATTCTTATGCAGTCAATTATAACAGCAGAGACAACTTATGAAAGCTGGAGGACCTGTATTTTGTTCTTTTCAACTATTATGTATCAATAAGAAGGAAGGTATGTATATGTAACAAATCATTCAATAAACAAATATTAATATGTGTTCAATGGCATTTTGTAAACATCAATTTCGCAATAGCTGATATTAAAACAGTGCCTCTGTCACCGGCATGAAACTTTATTGCAATGTTACATTTGAATCAATCTAGTCAGCTTTGGCAATCTAATTTTTCATTTAATTCATTTTAGGTTCAAGCTATTGAATTTTCAATCTCCAAAGAATGAGAAGGAAGTTGCAGGCTAATCCCAGAACAATATTTCCATATATTAATATGATAATTACTAGTAACAACTTGGTTTTCTTATTTCTTTGTTCAAATGTAAAATGTGAAATTTATCTATTTTGGCTCTCCTATTTAGAATTATCCATACACAGTCCATCAGGGAAGCAAACCAAATTCTACAAGCATCAGAAAAACAAGGTATGTATGTTAACAAATATAACCAAGCCAGCATTGAATAATGAGGCTCAGGCCATTATTGTAGAAAACAATGACTGAGGCAAAATGAAGTATCAAAACCAAAAACACGAGTGACATACCAACAGTGATATCACAGCCACCAATAAACTCTCCATCTATGTAGAGTTGAGGAAAGGTAGGCCAACTAGAATACTCCTTCAGTCCTAGGCGCAACATCTCATTTTCAAGTATGTTTACGGTTTCAAAAGTCACATTCAGAGACTTCAATATTTGCACCACCGTGTTTGAGAATCCACACTGTGGAAAATCCTTAGTTCCCTTCATAAAAAGAACTACCTTATTTGAAGTAATAACTTTATCCAAGGTAGACTTCAACTGAGGAGTCAACGCTGAAACAAACCAAAAATCCAAGTTGTAATTTTTTGCTATTGTACTATATATATGGAGCAAGACATTCTTACACCAGTGTTAAGAATAATAAATCTTAAACTAAATTTTAACCGGTGATTCTTGTACATCTGACAGTTAAAATTTATTGGAAATCAATAATTAATTAATGAAAATAACTCAATCAATTATAGTCGTTTGATGGACGAAATTCAACGGCTAAGATTGAGTATAAGACTTATTATAGTCGTTTGATTTCAGGGATTGATTTTCATCCGTATAACGGTTTTAATTTATTTGAAATTAATAATTAATTAATTGGTATACTTAATAAACTATAACGAAAATCAAATGTTAAGACGAGGACTAAGACTTCTTAGTCTTATGCCGAAGTCAATATATATGTATATATATGCTCCCCTATCTTAGTTGTTGATTTCCATTCATTTAACGGTTGTCATTTATTTGAAATTAAAAATTAATTAACTAGTATAACTCAATAAATGATATCCGTTAGATGGATGCAAATTACCGGTGAGAGTGAAAGTAAGATTTCTTTTATATATATATATATATATAGGGATAGGATACTGTGACACACAAATAATATTACGCACAATGTTACGACCACGTCTTAACCATTTTGATTTCCGTCAATCAACATTTATCATTATTTGTGGACTTTCATAACTGCATAAAGTAGAATTCTTAGATATAAGTGGATCAACTCCTAAAATTGAATATAGCAAATATTATTGAGGTTACTGAAAAATCAATTGAATTCCAGCTATCCATCCATAAAAGGGGGTTGGGGTGAATTGTGAATTGTGAGTCAAATTCATATGAAAACTACAAAGTCTGTAACTTTTGCGAGATTAAATGAAAACCCAAGAAAGGAAAAGTGGGATAACATTACCAGAAGAGCATCGAATGGTTGTGGAAGTGCGTTTGAGTTTGGGTTGGAAGTGGAAACTGAGGTTGTTGTGAGTCAAAGCAAGAGGAGAACGGTGTGGCAGAGAGAGTGTTGAGGTTGTTACTCCAACAACGTGGGAGTGGAACGACGATGCTGTTCTTGGCTGAAACTGAAACTGCATCTGAAAAGGCTTAACGCTCCAACACCACGACATGTTTCTACTGTTTCCAAACACACACACCACAGTTTCCTCCAAATATCTTTCACTTTTCTTTTTCTTTTTTTTTGGTTGGATCTTTCACTTCAACTACTACCCTCTTTGTCTCATTAAGCACTATTATATTATGTTATTGTAAATAATAATACTTATAAAATAAGGTCCCGTAATTATCACATATTCATTTTTAATACAATATGTTACTTTGTCACTAAATTTTGGCTTAAAAATAGTATTAGACTTGTGTTTGTTAAAATTAAATTATTTACATAAAATACCATAGAGATTATTATTATTGAAAATAACTAAGCCCTTACATTTTATTTTTACCTTTGTTTTCTCTTTTTATTCCTATCCCATTTTCTTTTTTATTGATTTTAATTTTTTTCACAATTTGTGAAAAGAAATGTCGGGTGAGATATTCTTTCTTCTTTGGGGATTGGAATTGATTTTAGGTATGGAATTCAGAAAGATATACTTATAATTATCTTTAAAAAGTAATTCTTCTATATCATCTAAGTAAAGTATTATACGTTTTCTTTAATTTTTTAAACATTTTCTTTATACATGAATTCAAATAAGATTTCAACCAATTTGATCCTCCTACATTCAAATGAATTTTTTTTTTTTGAAACCAACCTCTCCCACCGATCCCACTCCCATTTTAAAACATTAGCAACAAGAATTTGAATAATATATTTTCAAGTGTTATCAGATAAAGATACAAATTTTCTTGTAACAGTAAATGTCAGTTTGAGAGGTCTTTTTTTAACTTCTCTTCTCTTTATAAATAGATGAAAAAAAGAGAGCCAAAAATCAAAAACTATTAGGAGGAAAAATTTTAAAATTGTATCAGCTTTTTTTGAAATATTTGTTTTTTTAAATAATTTTTAAGTTAAAGTTTTTATATAATCATTAAACTAATCGCAGCTTTATTTTTAAAGATTTTTTTTTAATTTTATTTTGAAAATAACTTTTAACTTGAAAAAAAATAAAAAGTGACAGACAAGCTCTAAGCATGAGCTCCCCATTACTTATGCAGGTATCCACTCGATTTATACGTGTGTTTATTTCAGCATTTGCCTAGCCAAACGCCAAATGAACCATATAAAACTTGATTTTGGAGAGAGAAAAAAAAAATATGTTTGGCTATCTCCTATTACTAATGAATAATATTTAATGTTTCTTAACTAATATTCATACTTATTAAAATATTATTGGCACAATCTTTTGTTGATTTTACTCCAATGAGGCACCTTTTGACATTTATACAAATCACGGAATGCCAATTGACTTAAGTTATCTGGCACAACTATACAATTTATATTGAGTCTATACACCGAGTTTATTCTCAGTCCTATAAGCACACTTAATAGCTGAGAAGATCAAGAAAGATCCTTGTAAGGATAAAAAATTCAGAAGTCATTTTAACAATGGTATATTATATACCCTTTCGACCAGGAAAAATAAATTGGTGTTGTTTAAGACAAATAATCAAAGAAAATAAGCTATCAATCTTCATCTGTTGATATGTCAATCCCCATCAATGACAATTCTTCACACAGTACATTGACATTCTTGAAATGTACACCTCTGATGCCAACTTCAATTGCTGCTTCCACATTCTCTTGCCTGAGACAATAACCATGTAAATCATACACACTTTTAACAGAATGTGAAGGAGTAAAAAGAAATAATCTGCTGGGATCACACGTGTGTTCTTCAGGAAAAATAGAGAGAAAGAAATTGGCATTGTGTGACAAGATGCTAGTACACATATATATATAGACACACATGCATGCATACACACCAATATATGATAAATGATAAACGGGATCGTGGTTTGATTTTAATAAATGATCTGCCATATAGAAAGAGTAAGAACCTGTCATCTACGAAAATACAATTTGCTGGATCAACTTTAAGATGACTCAGAACTTCCATATAGTATTCAGTATCAGGCTTCCTCTTTCCTGAAACACATTGTAAAAGGGTGGTCTATAAGGTTCCATGATATGATAGTTTGAATTTATACTTCAACCCTCACTAGTCAAACAATAAAGCTCAACTAGGATATAGTAGAATCTAGATAATATCAAATAAAAAGATAATCAACAAAAAAGGCATAAAGAAAGAGCCTAATAAATGGCAGAAAGATTATGTATTATATACCATGTATACACGAACAAAATGTCCAAGATAAATATTTTGATAGTTTTAACTTGTCTTCAATCAACTGGTACCTACAATAAATACATTCTGTAGAATGCCATGAAAAGCTAAACAGAAATCACAATAGAAGAACAACTGTCTTACCATATAGGATAGTTTGTAAATGCATGTATTTCATAGTTATGTTGCTTTAAGACAAGAAGCAATTGTTCAATGCCTTCTATGTATGAAAATCCACTTCTCATACAAGTTTTAAGGCCTGTCATAAAATTAGAAACAAACATGGAAGTCAGTAGCTTTATCAAAACAGAGTGGCACTTGGAGCACAAGCATGATACATTCAGCATACTTTAGGAGTGCTCTTATTGAATTTCAATGTTGACACCCAAAATATAGACCTATCTCTACTAGCACATAAAAATAGTATTATACAGTACAAGGGAGGCTAACGACAACCATAGATATTGGGGGATGGGGTCTTGTTCATGGCATTGTAGTGCTAGTACTGTTCACGCTATGAACAGTATTAATATACAATATTCTTAACAACAATCCAAAACATAATTACCATTAACCGCATGTTTTGTATCAAAACAAACTCTTTTTAATTATGATATTATGAGTTTCTACAAGATTATGGCAAGTATTGGTAGAACAAGTAACAAACAAGCAATCAACTAAAAGGAAATTAATGCAAGCCCAATAATTGTCATGTATAGACATAAGTTCACTTAAAGATTCTTTCAACTTCCAATGTCAGACTGCTATTGAGTAACTGCTCAGTCAACAACTTGAGCATTCAAGGAGAAACTTAACTGTTACAACTTCCAGAAGGACCAGAAATTTTTTTTTTAGTAAAACAAAAGTCACAAGAAAGCTAACATGTTCTGGAGTGGATATAATACTCTAGACCACATGGAAGAACCGTAGCCAATCTGTAACACATCTGAATCAGCTTGATCTTTTGACTAAAATATTCGAAATATGCCAGTTGCAATTCTTAAAAAATGAGATTTTTAATGTATGAAATTAAATTAGTAATCTAGGGTATGATAAAGTTATATCTGTTTAGTTCACCACATACATGATTAATACTAAGTGATCAGCTCTATCTAGCAACAAAATCTTAGACCAACCTTCTAAATCAAAATCCCTTCCATCCTTAAAAAAATTTCTTGCCAGCTCCATCTGGAAGAAAATGAGACAGATTGATAAGAAATGTGTTTTTGAAAGTAGAAACAATCAAACCATTCTATGCAGAAGTTGTAAGAAATCAGAAAGTGATGAATGTAGACCACAGCAATAAAACCCCTCCAACCCCAAAAAGAAAAAGAAAAAAGAGGGGGTGGGAGAGAGAGAGAGATAAGGGACATGCAAATATGACATAAGATTAGAAGATTCAAAATGACCTATTACCCAGATATGGCTATATAAAATGTTGAGGAGGAACCAAGCATACATGGCATAAGATTGAAAGATATGTAATTCCCTTAAAACACCCTATGTGCAATCCAATTCAAAATCCAAATAGAAATTGAATTTGTATTAAAAGTTTTGAACTTTATACATAATATGAAAGAGGGTCCATAATTTTGCAGTGAATTATGAAGAGTTTTATTTACCTCATCAATGAAACCCTTTTCAAACTCAAGCCAGGCTGTAGGGTGCTTGCAATCTATGAGTTCCTTGAAAGACATTCCGAAGAAGGCAGGGACATCTTGGTAGAAAGGGTCACGAACAAGGGTGTCCATGATATCAAATAGCAGAATTGGAAGCTTCCTCTTGGTGTTGGTGTTGGTGTTGTTGTTATTCGTCAATGCCATGTTTGTTATTGAATTTGAAAGTGAGGGTTTCAATCTGAAGTGGAGATACAAATGTTTTGTTGTTGGTCTTCTAAATCCAGTGTGGAACAAACAACAGATTGAGGGTACTACTCCCACTTCCAATAACACCATTTTCCTAATTCATCTATAACTGACTGCATATATTCCTTCCACTTTCTTTCTTTTCTTCTGTTATATATTCCCTTTATCCCTTAGTTAGACCATACCCCATTTTAATATTCGGAGATATAAGAATCACGTACACGTTTTAGGCAAGGTATTCTTTATTCTTGCAACCATTTGGGAGAACATGTAGTCTAATAGAAAAAAAGTTTCTCACGTTACTTTAGACAATTTAGTCTAATGTTCATTAAAACGACGTCGTTTTGGGATTGAAAAATTAAAAATTTAGAATGATAAAGACTATTATAACCCTGAAATAAATTAAAATTACAAAAACGCCATGATTTTCGTCCCAAAACGACGTCGTTTCAATGAACATTAGATAAATTTATCTAAAGTAACTTTAGAAAAAACAAACCCTCTAATTATATCTATAAATTTATATCATTTTAGATTCTAATCATTAATTTTCGTCCATCAACGGTTATAATTTATTGGATCAAAATTATTAATTAATTAATAATAAATTTAGCCCGTTAAGTTTGACCCAATAAATTATAACCGTTGATGGACGAAAATCAACGGTTCAGATCTAAAATGATATAAGCTTATATCCTTTAAAATGATAGATATTTTTCCCATTAATTAAAAATGAATTTCAGCATGTACATGGTTATAACAGCACATCTAATGCACCTTTTAATATTTTATTAATATAGTTTTGAATATTTGTTTATTTGAATAAATAAAAGGCTGTTTATCAAAAAAAATAAAAGGCTTAGTTGTTTCCATTTTGTTTTGGTGAGTTGGTTAGGGTGGGCTGGATGGTGGTAGTTCAGTACTACATGTGGACTTCCATACCTTGGGGCCTTAAATGCATTTTCTTTTTTTCTTTTTTTCTTTCTTATATATGTTTTGGATCAAATGTTGCATTTTACTATTTTATTCCCATGGAATTTTTGGAGCAATCCGTGGTGCATAGCATTTTTGAATTTAAAAGTAAAATAGAATCTCCTAATTGATGCTAAACAAATGGACCAAAGGGATGTATGACTTATTTTTTCTAGCGATTATTGAGTCAATTAATTAGTTACAAGGAAGTTTATAATGTCGTATTTTTTATTTCAAGAGATTATTAAAAAAAAAAAAAAAACGCAGCGACGTTGCAAATGATATGCTAGCAAATTTCCTTCTGCATAATACTCAAAAGAAATAAAAAAATCTTATTGTAAAATATTAAACACAGAAGCCATTGTCAATAAAAAGTTGTCCTGAAGTATATTATTTGGCCAATAAATTCTTGCCTAAAAATGCATTTTTTTAAAAAATTACTTTTAGACATGTCAATAATTGATTCAGTGCTTAATAATTCCAACCTAAGAATTCGTCAAACAAGAAAACGGGATAAACAATTGAACTAAAACCACCATTTGTTAGAAGTTAAAACTTGAAACTAGCCATGTATATAATTATGACGATGACAGGGAAAAGAAAAAAGGACCACCTACGTGGTTAAAGAAATGCAATTGATGGAACCATGCCGATGCCTGAGTGGCATCGGCGAGGCCGAGTAAGGTTGGAGGACCAAGCACTGCCAAAAGCAGTCAGTACCTAACATGTTGAAAGACCTTCAAATATGCTATATTTTAGTCTTTACACCCAAAATTTTTAGTCTTGTTGACATTCACCGCACTACCCCCAATCAAAAATAAACACATGGTTACCGTGAAAAAAATGATATGATATATGAAAAGTGTACAAAATTTGAACATACAAAATAAGTCCAAGTAGGTCCAGTAATCAAAACCTTTCCAAAACCATAATATGAAACTAATTACATTACATCTAAACGTTTATTGTTCATCCGAAAAAATGTTAAAATGCCCCAAAATATATATACCAAATATACTACAGCCCTGTTGTCTTACAACTCAAAAGAAGCTACCCAAAGGATTTTCCTTTAAACGACATTGCCCTGTTGTCTTACAACTCAAAAGCAGCAGCCCAAAGGATTTACCTTTAAATGACATTCTTGACATATGAAAGAATAGCATTACAAATTAATTATGTCAACAAAAATCACAAATGTAATTCATACATCATAAAGAGACGGATTTTTGTATTTTAACATGACCACAGCCACCAGAAGAAAAAGGCAACTTGCATATTAAATCTTCCTCACTCCTTTTGTTCTCTGGCAATTTGGATTACATGCCTGATGATGATGTCCGGTTTATCCGCTGAGCTCCTAATTTTGGAGCAGCTGGTTTGGCTCCCCGACCTCTGCCAACTGATAAGGGCTTGACCTTAGTAGTGGGTGCGGGAGCAGCAATGGCAGCCCAGGGATCATCATCATCAGTTCTAGTTGATTTCAAATTTATAGGCCTTGATGTTTTTGGAGCAGGAGCTGCTATAGAACCCCACAAACCATCATCTTCATCATTGCTCAATTTCGGTGTACTCTTGGATAGCAAACTTGAGGCTAAAAAATAATAATAATTTAAAACAAATGCAATTAATGCATATCCTCTATATACATGTTATGAAACAGGTAAATGAATTGAATACTTAGGAATATGCCTTCTGCATTTTGGACATTGTCAGAACTTTCAAGTTTCAAGTACATGTAACATAAAAAGGCAACAGCACATCTAAAACAGTATAAGTATTTTCTTCAGTAATAATACCATCCAAACAAATAACAAAGTGCATTTCTTAGTGAGAGAAAACTCCGGTACTCAGTCATTCGATACAAATGCCAACCCATCATTCGGTGCAAACTTGAATTAGGAATTCCTATACTCACTCACATCAATCACTTTGTGGATTTTGTTATTACTTATAGGCATAAAACATTTATCAGTTTTTCAACTTGTTAACCATAGAAAATAACTTTCAATTGGACATCTGAAAATAAGCAATAGTAACTAGTAGCTTATAGACATTGAAATCTGCACCAAAATACTAACAGAGAAATAAAGAATACCTTGTTTTGTCTGTGACATAGGTTGAGAGACTGGCCGCCTTTGAGCTGCTTGGATGTTTGCAAGAGCTGGAGTTGGCTTTGTCTCTTCAAGTGGTTCCAGATCATCCCATCCATCCCTCTCACTTTCATGTTCATCATCGATTCCATTCTCAAGTTCTCCCCAGCCATCCATTGATGTAGGGGACGTAGGGACAGGATGTTCAGCCAAATCTGTTGTAGAGCTTACACGTGCTGGTGCTGTTGATGGCGTCTCTATGCCTAAATTAACCCAAAAAAGAAATGAAATAAACCCAGGGTAAATTGATGTAAAAATGTACTCATGGAAACAAGCCTGAAAAAGCAGAATGAACGAAGGCATCATCAAGCTTTGCCTCTAGGAAAAAGGATATGGAGATAAACGGTGAGATCTTTGATTGTTTGTACCTTCCCCCAACAGTTTTTCCAGTTTTATTCCCTTCTTTTACTTCATTTAAGAATCAATACAAAATCACATCTGCTAGGTATAGTCAGTTTTAGAATTTTTGGGGTCCCAATAAATAAGACAAACCATTTCAAGTAAACTTGCCAGATATAGATTTTATGGCCCCAACCCCTTAAACAACAGAAAACCTTTCTCTCTAAAGGCGGAGTATGTGGTGCACTGGACCTGATGATGGACAACTAAGAAACAAAGATCCAAGGTTGATGCACCACACTGTTTGCTGATTTCACCCCATGATAGTAGCTGTGGCTCAAGTTTCTGCCTACCATCTTACAAGAGAGAGAGAAAGAGACCAAAAATCCATAAAGCACTTTTCCTACCGGTCATTGCTAAGGTTGATTCCCTATTTGGCGCTCAGTTGTTCATCAGGAATTTTGACATTATCCAATGAAATGAGTACAAGTAACTAGAGTTGGATACAAAAGCATTGCATTTAATTATTTGGCTGGTTAGAGGGTTGAAATCATGCCAAGATTTGAAGTTGTTCGGTTGAGAAAATAAAGATTAATCAAGAGCTAGTTGCCAAGCAGATCAAAAGGAAGAAGTGAAGAACAGGACATAAGAGGGTATAATGATAAACACATATATTAAGAGGAATATGCAATAACCAAGTCATATTCAAAATAACTAAGAGAACAGAGACAGTGAGGTCATGCTCCATGTTCAATGTTTTCTCCTTTCTCTTATAGTTTCATAGTTAGGATTAGGCATACCTGAGCTGCCGTTAGAAGATGTTCGAGTAATTGCAGTCGAACTCACAGAACCAATTGCAGTTGAACTCATAGAAGCAACTGGAGCATGATCAGAAGGTTTACCCTTCAAGGTCAAAGAGCTCATAGCCCATCTGAATGATGAAAAGAGTTAAATCAGAACCAATTTCTAGATGAAAATGCATATATTGTAGGAGGTTAATATACCGCGTGAAATTGGTAGATGTACAGAATACTGCCTCACTACCAATTTATTGTAAATTTGGAATCTATTCATATACCTCCAGAATAGAGAGTCTCTCATACAGTAAAATCATATATCACACATATTTGCAGGCTTTTTGACCCTTCATTAATTAATTAATAATTATTTTGCCCCTTATTCAAAACTATCTACCAATCTGCCCCTCTTTAATCGATTAACTTGAAGATTTAATCGATTAAATGGTCAAAACTGGCAAAAATGGTTGACTTGAAGATTTAATCGATTAAATCTTCAAGTTAATAGATTAAATCTCCCAACAGGAAACAAAGGTTAAATCTCCTCCATAAACAAAAGCAGATTCCATGCATATGAAGCAAATCAACAAGCATAGATAACCAAACAAACAAAGAAACCAACAAAAGAAAAACGATTCTTGGAAATTGAGAATTTTTATTTTTATTTTTTTTTAAAATATGAAATACTTTCAGTTCTTTGAGAGAATTTGAGTTCCAATGTATTGGTTGATGGTTAAAATCTATCTGTACGGTGTTTTTTTTTGTCTTTATGCACGGATAAGCAAATGCAAACACTGTTAATGGTTTGATTTAGCAATAGCATGAAAAGAAAAACGATTCTTGGAAACTGGATTGATTTACATGAACAGGCCTGGCTCCATTTCTACCTCTCACATGAAAACCTTGCTTATTACATGAAAAACGGTGCGAAGTGATCCTATTGTCAATCTCGGAATGATTACAGCGATCAAGGCGAACAACGAACCCTTCTCGTCTTGCATATTCATCATAAAAATACTTAGCAGAATCTTCAATCAGTTTTCCGTGTATTGGAGGTTATTTGAATTTTGAATTTAATGTAACAGGAGTTGATTGCGATTTTTAATGTAATAGGAGATTAGGAGTTGATTGCGATTTGAATTTAATAGGAGCTGATTTCGTTTTGTATTTAATAGGATGCAATCAGCTCCTATTAAATACAAATCGCAATCCACAATCAGCTCCTATTAAATACAAATCGCAATCAACTCCTATTACATTAAATTCAAAATTCAAATAACCTACAATACCGTGTTTGTCTCATTCAATCAATGCTTTCAAGCTCATTTGGGATATTTAATCGATTAAATATAAGTTTTAATCGATTAAATCAATTAAGAGGGATATTTAATCGATTAAGAGAGATATTTAATCGATTAAATTTTCAAGTCAACCATTTTTGCCAGTTTTGACCATTTAATCAATTAAATCTTCAAGTTAATCGATCAAAGAGGGGCAGATTGGTAGATAGTTTTGGATAAGGGGAAAATGGTTATTAATTAATTAATGAAGGTCAAAAGGGTCAAAAAGCCCATATATATATATATATATATATATATATATGTATGAAAGTATATACATGCACGTGTATACTATCAAAAAGAAGTCAAATGCAGGCTTCTAATCATCATCACTGATCTTCCCTATTTATCATGCTTTTATATATGGTCACTAAATTAAAGAGTTTAAGATAGATTATAGAAAACATTACTAATAAAATTCCTCATAGTAAGAAGGTAAACAAGACTTAGCTATTATTACGTGCATTTTTAATTGACACTGTAATATTAAAAAGTAAAAATGAAAACAACATACACAAGTGTTTCAATTAGCTCTTTGGCTTACAGTTAAGCTTTTCGTGAATGGAAAATACTCAAGAAATTTTTTTTACTGAAAAGTTATTTTTGAATGCAAAATAAGTTAATCCAAACATACTAACGCATTGTAATCTAACATCAGAAGCTCATATAGATACTCTAGCTCTCTCTCTCTCCATTGCTTAACATGTGAACTGTCAAGCCACACAGTTTGGACTGACTTACCCAAGTAAACCTGCATTTCCTGGAATTGATGAGATTCCCATGCCCTCACCACCAGTAGCATCTGCTGCATTTGTCTTTAAAAAAAAAAACAGATAAGAACACTAGCATCACATAAGATGATCACCATAAAAAATATGTTAAACTCAGAAAGTGGTCAATAAACTATGATGATCACCATCAAAGACATTATTAGTCTATATAATTGTGCTTTCTTAACATAAGAGATTTCCTTCTAATAAAGGATCTTTTATTTAATTAGAAATTTAACAAAGGACATTATTAGTAAAAAAATGTATTATTAGAAACGAATTGATAATAAATTAGGAATTAGGTTATTTAAAATGTTATAAATTCAATCTGCCCTTACTCCTAATTTCTTCTAAAAGATATACATTAAATGCTGGTTTCAGAACAATGATATGCAACTGAATAATAGCCAAAAATAATTTCAGAGTAAACCTTTTCATAATATTGCTTTGCTATCTGCAAAAACAGATCAACAGCTTGAAATGCCTTCGTTCTAACATCACTGTTTATAGCATGACAAGAGCATCATATAATTAGTGCCTCAACAAACAAGAAATAACCAACGGTACAACAAATAAGAAAGATATCTATTTAGAATCTAAAAGACCGAAAAGATCAAGCAAAGCATCACATAGCACAAATATAAATATAAATACTCATATAAAAGAAGATCGATCATGAGGATATCAATACTATAATTTTTTATTTATTTATTTATTTTGTTTGGGGGGGGGGGGGGGGGGTTGAGTATCAAGCAATAATAAATTACAATACACAAAGATGAGCCAACCAATTAAAAATAGTTATTAATGAGATAAATCAATTTACTAGAAAATTCCTCATCTTTGCAAGGTAAAGGAGATATGAGAAATAACTCATCAGTATGAGGATTTGTTGGAGTTAATTCTCCTTAATTAGATACATCATTGGACTATGAAAGATTAGTGTCCTTTCAAGTTTCTATGCATTGGAAAAATAAAAAGACTTCCTGGAAGAATGAAAGGTTGTATTGAAATCCTCCACATTAAATGGAGAAGAATCTAGAGCATTGAAGATAACCCTCCTAGCCATCTATAAATAAGGGAACAGATGCGATCAATAAGTTGAGGCAGAGTAATCCTCCAAGAGGGAGAGACAGAGCAATCCTCCATGAAAATGAGATAGTCACCATTGGGTGAAGAGTTTGAGAGATGTCATCCTCTCAAACTAGAGAGTAGAACACTAGTGAGCGCGTTGGAGTTCCTCTTCCTATGAAGAGATACCTTTGTGTCAGATAAACTTTATATTCCATCCTTGACGTGCATGAAGATTTGAGAGAATTCCTCTAGTGTTGTACCAGGGAAGAACATCATTCTTGTAATCCTACTATTGTTTATAGTGAAAGATTTAGACCTATTGTCCTGTGGTTTTTCCCATTTGAAGGGTTTACCACATTAAAAATTATTATGTTCCGTCTCTGTTTTTTACTTCGCTTCCGCATCATAAAGACACGCTCTGTTTCCCAACAGGATCAATTATGAGTACAACAACATTATCCATCATGATGATATCAATATTACAATTTAAAGGGGGGAAAAAGAATCAAGCAGCAATCAAATTACAGCACCAAAAAGAAGTCAAGCCACCAAAATACTAATTAATGAGATAAATCAATATACTAGAAAATTCCTCATCTTCACAAGGTATAGAAGATATAAGAAATATCTCATCAGTATGACCTGTCAGGATCAATTGTGAGCACAACAACATTAGGAAGAATCCGGGTTGCAACTTCAGTGATGTCATAGTAGGAGCTGGTGGCACATAAAGCCATAATGCCTGAACAATCAAAATATAAAATTATGTGAAAAAGAATATTGAAGGAAATGTATAATAATGAAAAAGAGTTATAGCTTCACGTGTATGATTCTGATACCTGCTCCTCTAGCAGGTGGAAAAGTATCACGTAATGCACGGACTGTAAATGCATTAATCAAAACTCTTCTTCTTGTCTGCAAAAATAGCTTTTAAGTTAATTCACCAAAGAAAAATATGCTAACATCATTAAATAAAACATAAAATACTATTTGAACTTGCTGATAGCATTTGGATCATACTCCCTCGTTTAGGTAGCTTCCAATATTGCCTAATAAGATGGTAGTATTTGTTCGAATTGCTGGTTCTTCATCAACCTACAAAAAAATGCCTAAGTTATAGATTTTAGAGATAGAAAATCATGAAATAAAGAAGCAAATAATATCGGTTTCCCATGTTCGTTGTTCTTAGATAGAGAATCTAAACAGTTTTTCTTTTATTCATTTTCTTTTTCTAAAAAAAAAAAATGTAAAACAAAGCCTTGTCTATGCATCACTTTCTCAGTCAGAACAAGCAACTAGCCATTTGATTCCCCATACAGAAATGTTTGAAGCAGTACCTGCAACTTTGACAGATGCTTCAATAACGACCCTGAAATGGTCCTTTGAGACAACTGCAATTATGAGACAAACATCATTTAAACAACAATTATACAGTGAAGTTTCATCACATAGATGACAAGTTTTTTTTGGGAGGGATTTTAGAGAAAGGTGGGTGGGGGGGGGGGGGGGGGTATGGAACAACAAAGATACATCTCAATCAGAACTCGATGACTATTTGGTATTATAAATATCAATCAGAGGCACACCATGCATCTCATTGAAGTGCATTCCACTTCATTTATGTAATCAATATTTCCAACAACCATATCTGAACATCTTGGCAAACATTTATTGCAAATTCATATTCAAAGAAGCAGTAAGGTAGATCAAAGAGTAATAGCATATCTGTGCTACTTCCCAAGCTCTGACCCAACTTAGACCTCTCATTTACTAGAAAAGAAAATAACTTACTGAACACAGATAATGTTCCAAGTGCCATCCTACCCCTCAAACAGAGATCTCTTTAATGTAAATTTCACAATAACCAGATTACACATGCTATGCAAACACCAATTAGCTATAAATGTTATGTATTTGACATTCTAATAAGACCAGTAACACCATTAAATTTTAAAAATAGACAGAGATAAGCAAAATCCGTTAATATCAATATATAACAGACATACCTTTGGAGCCAGAACTAGCATAGACTTTAGAGTCAGTTCCCTCAGAAAAGCAGATGTATCGGAGAATCCAGTAGCAATATGAGGGTATACCTGATTAGACGTGTAAAGAAGAATTTTAAAAGCATCCACATTGTCAACAGAAATGTTTGTATATTGTACAGTAAAGAAATTGTCAAGGTCATAAAGAAATAGAGAAATTAAAACAATCTTATCCTTCCTAACTTCATACTTGTTCATCAACAGCATGCGCAGATAATGATTCTCCATATTGATCAATATGTTGAAGAAGGGCAACTCGAATAGCTCGGTCATTGGAGGCAAATAGTTTTATAATTGTTGGAAGCACCTGCACAAATCCAATACAAGAATGAGGTTGAATCCTAATTAATAAGAGCAAGAGAGATAAACAATGCACTTTTAAGAAAGGAAAAAGAATGGTTGACATGAAGGTATAAAATATTTACCTTGACGCTAAACTCCTCAGCCGAAAGCCAGGAACCTATTTTCAGCAATGCAGTCAAAGCTGGGGCAGTTGCTGAACCAAATTCAAGGGCAGAAGCTAATAAAGGAAGTAACTGCGAAAATAAAAAACATGAGAATCATAAACAATTGGATAGCAAAGGTTTGAAGTTTATAATGAGAAATTCCACAGAAATATACCTTCTTCAACACTATCTGGCGAGGAAGTTGCTCAGCTAAATTTGGAAGCTTGCGAAAGAAGGTGTCTTTCTCAACACTGTCTTTCAAACTAAGAATTTCCATGAAATGTATTGTGTCTACCAACTTATTTTGAAAATATTCTGCATTTCCATTAGCGGCCAACTCAAACTTGATACAAGGAAAGGATCGCAGTGAATTATATCAGGAGTACAAATTATGACAACCATCAAAACGAGAAAGCTAAATGTTTAGAATGAGTTATAGATAGTTGAGGCAGATTTTCTATCTTTACAAGTGATCATGGGGTAGAAAAATTCCCACCAAAATTTGGACAAGCTAAAATCAATTTACATTAGATTGTGCTAATATCACTAAATATATAAACAATGATCCTCACTTTTCTCCGTCCCATTCTGTGTGTGATAAATCCTTTTCACAATAAAATTTGAAATTAAATTTCTCTGATGCACAATCTCTCTTATACGTGTAATCATGTATATATAGGATCCTATTACTATACAGCTTATAAGATAAACCACAAAACACAAGAATCCTTTAAACAAAGAAGCAAAACTACTATGATTTAAACAAAGAAGCAAAACTACTATGATGTCAGGTGAAATAATTTTTCCATAAATGATTAACTAGAAATATATTAAGGAGCACTCACCACTGTTTTCTATAAGCTTTGATGTATTTAATCTACGAGAGGGCATTGAACTCAATAGCCGCTGGTAATCTGGAAGCAGAGACTGTGAGACAAAAAAATAGACATATGAAGATGAAAAATGAATATTTCATTAGAATGAAACATAAAAGCAACCAACAGACTAACCTTAACTTCAACATGTAGTCATAAATTTATCCCCAAAAAAATCTAAACATGCTCACCTTGGGAATGGAGACAGTGTTGCGTAACTCTTCTGTTTTTCCCAACCGCAAACCAGAAAATACTTCATAGATTAGACAACCTATAAAATTAGAATTTCAAATATGTTAGAGAGGTATACATGGAAAGGCAAAATGGAAAAAAAACTAACAAAAAATCATCGGTGAACCTACAACATCTGTCCAAGTTGACACGATTTAAACTAAAATTTCTAATTCCAAAAGGTAGCCAGGTTCTTTTAATATATGAACACATTCTTAGAGACGTTTCATGTGAGAGAAAATGTTTCACATAATACGTAAACATTAACTTTTGAAATACATCAAATTTATTATGTTTGGATGGAAAAGATTAGACATTATCAAACAATTACACAAATGCAGATATAAGATGTTTCAACTTGTTTCCTTCTTCCTTAAGTACTAAATTCAGTAAATTGGCATTATTGTCCCTTCTCAACAAAAGAAGCAAGTCGAAACATACCCAATCCCCCAAAATAAGTGGGCCAAGGAGGAATTTTACTAATTGGACTGCAATATGTAAGCAGGAAAACTAGGGGTTGCTAAGATATTTAGGTACACTGGGACAGGCTTTTAGATTTAGGTTGTTTGGTTATTACCTAAATTTTAAAAAACTAATTCTTATCTGAGCTAAATATGAGATCAAACTTGTCCTCAAAAAGTCCTTATTGTTGGAAATGCACGTGTGAGTGATAAGTAATTAATTCCCCACATTAATTATGAATGAGTTTAGTAAGGAACATATAAGTGATAGGACTCATAAACCTAATGCTTTAAGGTTTTGGGTTAAGAAGTGATGTCGGGCTCACATATTCTAGTTTGACTTCCTTATTTTAGCCCATTGTTATCACCTCCCCTGTTTGGGCTCCCCCGTCTGTTACCTAACAAGTGGTATCAGAGCTTCTATAATCAAATAGTCAAGAGTTCGATCCTTGCAACCTATGTTCTTCTAACAAATATTTAATTGCGGAATTTCTTATCACAGGTAAGTGGGTATATGCATTGTTCACCCTTCAAGCCCAATGAGCTCTTATGTAAGGGGTCGTAGAGGTGGCAAAATGGGTCGGCCAGCCCCAATTTGTCGCTAACCAGTCAAAAACGCGGCAGGGCAAGTTGGCCTGCCTCTTGAAGATGGGTTGAAAATATCAACCCGTCCCGTTTTATGGCGGGTTGGCGGGTCAATCCATTTAAAACATAAAAATTTAAAAATAAATTACATTTTATGAATTTTATAATATTATTTAATTTCATTTCACACTCCCCTTAATTTTTTCAAATCTCAAGCCTAAATATATGTTAACATTCAATTCAATAATCTCTAGGAATTCAATTTTGTCTCAATATATGAATAACCTTTGTCATAAATAAAGTGTTTTCTTCTTTATTTTTTCTAGGTGAGTGTTAAGATAAAAATTTTGGGTATCACAAAAGCTTAACATGGCAAATAAATTATTACTTAACAGTTTAAAAAAAAAAAGCTGACCAAACATGCCAACCCGCCCCGCGGAGGGTTGAACTTGTTTTGACCCCTCTTATGCGAGGCGGGTTGAATCAGGTTGGCAGGTTAAAAATCTCAACTCAATGGCCGCCATTTGTGGTAGGTTAAACAGGCCAACCCAGAAGGTTGTACCTGTTTTGCCACCTCTATAAAGGGATGTGTTAGAAATATAATAAATATAAAACTATTCACTTACTTGCACCTAATAGTTTAAGCTGTTTTGGGAGAGTTAGTTGTTTGACAGTCCTGCTCTCTATTTGGTTTTTTCTAGTCCAAATTTTTCCAGAATCTCTTATTCAGTTTCATTCTTCCTTTCTCTCTCTATCTAGATCTAAGGGACATTGGATAAGATATAGTTAGGGACCAATCATTCATCCAATGTCAATAATCATGCTAACCTTTTTTAATTTAAATAATCATCATCTTTCATATTTATATAAAAGGAGTCATTATTAGAATTAGTTTTATGGTAATTTTGAACCAAACTATGCCCCAGTTTTCAACTGGCTTATTTGTATACGGACTTGTGTTAATCGAATGGTCTTGTCGTATAAGTATAAGTTATACCAGGAGTTTAATAGCACTAGGCTGCCCTTGTGTTAACCGGTTCCATCTTGTAACATTATAAACTAGTTTTAAAAATTGCCAAACACACCCTAGTGTGATTTCGCAAACTAAATAACAATATTTTTTTTATCCTCTCAATGGAACAAGCTAGTTCTAAATGAGAACATCAACATAATAAATATAAAACTATACACTTATCTTAAACTAGTTGGTGTTGGCAGTGGATGAGCCCATATAAAAGCAAGAACATATGAAGGAAAAATAAAGAAGAAATAATAACTCATGTTACCATCAGCTAGCAATAATTCCATTCCATCATATATGCCAACTGTTATTGCAATGAATTATCAACAAAAGGAACAGAAAATGACATACCCATGCCCCAAGAATCAATGGCCCAGGGAGGAGACTTCTTAATTACATCCCAGTCTGATTTTACCAACTCCATTGGTTTGTATTGTGATCCAACAAGCCATGCATATTGCTGTACAGAAAGCATGAAAATGTGGTAGGAATATATTAGGTCTCCCTACTATATATCCTTTGTTTTTAAAATAAAGAAAGAAAGCCATATCAAACCGTTAGGAGGGAGAATCCATAATGTCAATTTTGTCATAAATGTTACCAAAGGCTTATAAAGATAGATCCAGGATGCAAAACAATACCAGTAAAGTAAAGTAACAAATGGCCAAAACTTGAGAACAAGTTTTAGATGACTGATTTCATTCTGCCGAAGAGTTAACATACCTTGGCATTTTAAGCTCATACCAAGAAATTTTCACTTTCTTAAGTGGAGTAATTATTTCATTTAGATGAGTTGCTAATGTCTGAATTTCAAAAAAGGGGGCAACCACAAATTCAAATAGCAATGCCAACACTAACAAGAAGTCAACTTATTGCAAACAAACACAAAAAATTACCAGCATTTGGCCAGAAGAAGTTTCGTTACTCCCATCAAACTCTGATAGAACATCAAGAGCATGGAGCTTCCAGTCCAAAGTTGGCGTGACAACAACACTAGCCAAGCAAACATTAGCGTGGACCTGCAACAGACAAAATTTGTCAAGAAATATTGAAAAAACAACAAATGAGCAAATAAATAAATGAATCAACATTGGCTCACGAATACTCACAAGTTTACAATCATTATTTAAGAAGCTCACAGCTTTAGCTACTTGAAGCAGACCCCAAGCATAATATTCATCCCTACAAAGCCCAACAACGCATAAAACAAACCTCATTTCACTTATATGAAAAGAAAAGGTATTACGCATCAGATTAGGTCCAATTTTGGAACTTCATGCATGATATCAATAACTCAGCCGATACCTTTGTGTACCTTCAAGACCTAACTCCTTGATCTTTTCCGATAGCGGCATTACAGGCTCCGTCACAATATAGATTGTGACCTTGGGAGAACCGGCATCATAAGTTTCAATCTCAGCGCTGTGAAGAAACGATAAAATATTCGGATGCCTGACCTGAAAAATTCCATAGCACCATGAAAAAGAAGGAATCCACATATCGAAACCAAAATTCAAAATAATAATAATAATAATAATAATAATAACACACACACACATATATATATATAGAAATTGGAAACTCACAGTTCGAAGACGCTTGACGCCGTTGCGCGCAGCAGCTAAATGTCCGTCCTGAGCATTAGAGCCTGAAAGAGAGAAGATTGAGACTGGAGAACCATCGTCCTGAAATAGTGAAATAGAAGTATTATACAGTGTTGAATTTGAAGCGGAAGAAGGAGGGAGGTGGTCGTGTACCTTGGAGGTGCCTCGGGAATGAGTCCAAGAGCCCCAAGCGGAAGGGAAAGGTTCGGCGATGGTGTAGGGTAGATCCTTGTGGCCGGTTCCAGATCCACCAACCACCTCTTTCAAGAATTTGAACATGTTCAATCTGAATCTGAATCTGAATCTGAATCTGCCACTGCGTGCGGTGGTGGAGATTATGAACGACCGTGTTAACCACCGATGCTGGTGGATGGATCTGATTCGGTGTTTCGCGGTCTATTACACACTCGAGACGAGACCGTTATTATGTTAACGCTCGTCGACCAAAAACAAAATGGTGAATAGAATGTGGGGGAGAAGAAAAAAACAAAAAATGAAAAATTATGACCCCACATGAATTTTTTTTACGTGTACAACTATAAACATTTGCTCTTAAAATAATATCGTTTTTAATTTAAAAATTAAAAAAATTATTATATTTTTGAAATAAATTATAATTACAAAAATATTTTTGATTTTCGTCATAAAACGACGTCATTTTGAGAACAATATAGATAAATTATCTATATTAACTATTGAAAAAGCGAATGCATAATAAATTATCAAAATCAGGAACCAAAAACTAAAATTAATTTTATTGATAACAATCAATTATCATGAAAAATTATGATTATCTTTTGAGTTAAGAAATTAATGCTTTCTATTTACTCAAATAGTTTATTATTATTTTAGATAACAGATTATTTAACAAGGGTTTATTGTTTGTCAATTTTTTTTTTTTGGTAAACTATTGTTTGTCATTTTAAATGACATAAGTTATGTCTTTTTAGGAGAGAGATAGACACAAAAAATGAAAATCATGGGAGAAAGAAAGTGGGTGTTTTTTTTTAATTTAAATTTTAAATAAAAAATTATTTTGTGTCTATCTCTCTCTTAAAATGACATAACTTTATGTCATTTAAAATGACAAACACTTTTCCATTTAACAATGTTAAAAGTTTTAAATACTTTTTAAAATATCAAATAATCAATTATTTCATATTTTAAAAATAAAAATCTGATCCTTAAAGGCTAAATCTTTTGTCAAAAAGAAAAAAAAATAAAAGAGAAAGAGAAAAAAAGAGAAATGAGAGATTCAGAAGTGAACTTGGAGACTTAATAGTAAGGGTGCTAGACAAATCAGTAGCCTTTGACTCGTCTCGTGAAAGCCTGAACTTACATGTCTAAAATTGGTTATTGGCACCAGGCTTGAACTTGTATAAAAGTTCGTTTAATAGAAAGGCCTTATAGCCTTTCAGGTTGGCTTAGTATATTATTTTATATTTTTATTTTATATTTTTAATACTGTTTGTAATATTCCTCTCTTTCTTTTCAATCCATTTCATCCCATTTTATTGATTACAAAGACTTTTTGAATGATTTTGTTCTATATTATGTTGTTTGGATATACATTGAATTTATGAATATTTATGAAATTACTAGTGTTGTTGATTGTATATTTTGTTTGGATAAATCTTTGTTGTCTTATTTTATTTAAACATGCTGTCAGGCTAAACCAGACTTTTATTTTCTGTAAATAAGTCAGACCATAGGCCGATAATTATATTTATAACAGCCAACAGACTTGGTAAGACTGACATATTTAAATATAAGCTTAATCTTTTAAAATTAAAGGTCGACTCGGCTCGGTTACTTACTAGACATGAAGACACTAACGAGAGAGGTAATCTCCATATCCTCTCAAGATTAAAGCAATTTCTTCATTTAAGTTAAAGTTGATAATCAAATTTCTTTAAGGGAGAAAAAAAATTAAAAACTTAAAAAACCATGTATGGACTATGGAGCAATATTTGATGTTTGAAATCGATGGTTTTGAGGAGAGTAAAATTAACAGCCATATATCTAAAACTTCGATGATGACAAGTACGAGACAAAGGTTATGAAATAAAAAAAAAATTAAAAATTAAGTGTTAGTATTTTTAAATTACATAATTTTATATTTAATAATCATGTTTTATTATATATTTATTAATATTTTATATTTTTCTTCTCTCTGCAATCAATTAAGAGGATAAAGAAAGAGATTGAGTTTTGAAGAAAAGAAAATATAAAAAGTTCACCAAAAAAAAAAATATATAAAAACTTCAATAAATATATAGTAGACATGATTATTTTATTTAAAATGATAAAAAATTATATCTTTTAAAATGATATTTTTTAAAAAAGAAATGAGAATGGAGAAAATAATGGGAGTCACCCGCCCGGTAATCAATAAAGCGGTATATATATATATATATATATATATATATATATATATGTTTGTATCATCTTAAATCTTAATTATTGATTTCCATCAGTCAACGGTTAAGATTTATTGGATTTTACTGCAAATTCCTACTTAATTAATAAGTTTGACTCAATAAATCTTAACCGTTGAATGACAAAAATTAACGGTTAGAATTAAAATGACACGTAGCTATGTGCTTTAAAGGACAAATATGTTTCCCGTATATATATCGAAAAAAGATGTGTTATTTTAAATAACACATCTTATATCCTTTCACTTCACAAAGAGGTGGGACCCACACCTTTAAAACTTTTCCCACTCATTCTCTCTCACACTTAAAATGACACAACTTTGTGTGCTCTAAAATGATACACATTATTTCATATGTATATATATATATATATATATATATATATATATATATATAAAAGAAATGTTCTTCTTATGTTATTGGATATGAGTTATCTTATGTTAGTGAACAAAATTATAAGAGGGACCTACAAATAATTAGAGAAAAAATAGTGGTGAGACCCACATTTGTTATGTGTGTAGGAATTTGATTTATATCATGTTAAATCAGTTAAATATAACCCTCTATATATATATATATATATGAAAAAATGTTTGTCCTTTTAAAGGATCTAAATTTATGTCACTTTAGATCTAACCGTTGATTTTTGTTAATCAATGGTTAGGATTTATTGGTCAAATTTATTAATTAATTAGTAATTCACAATATAATCTAATAAATTCTAACCGTTGATAGACAGAAATCAACGGTTATGATCTAAAATACTTAGATCTTTTTAAAGGACAAATAGTTTCCCACATATATATTGAATACATTATTTTACTTATTTTTTTTATGTCTACCTTACCTATCACTCTTTAACAGCGTTAGATTAAAATTTTAATTAACTTTTATCATTTCTCTCTTCGCTTAAGTCCGATGTAACAGTATTGATCATATTAATATTTTAAGAAATTTTATTAGGAAAAGTGTTTGTCATTTTTTGTAGTAATTAACATGGAGATATTGTTATAAAAAAAAAAAAAAAAACATGGAGATATCCCCATTCAACCTCCTCCGGTCACCTTGCCTTCGGGGTACGGCCCTAAAGGCTAGTCCTTCATTGGTTGGAACAGCGGGCGCAAGTGTTTGTCATTTTAAATAACATAAAGTTATCTCATTTTAAGAAACAAATAGACATAAGAAAATATTTTTTATTTAAAATTTAAATTAAAAAAAAAACATTCACTTTCTCTCCCATGATTTCTATTCCTTGTATCCATATCTCTTAAAATCAGATAACATGTCATTTAAAATGACAAATAACAAACCCAATTTTATTACCAAAAAACTCTTTTAACCAACATTTCAATGTTAAAAAAAAAAAATCTTAAAAACAAAGCCGAATATTTGGATTTTGGAGTACCCATAGAGGCGTTGATGATAGCTGATAGAAGGTGTTTTGTTTTGGTTTCTTCGTTGAGGGTAAAAGCATGTTCCTTGATTGGTGCCCAGAAGAGAGAGAGAGAGAGAGAGTCAGGTCCAGGCAATCCAACCCAAAGATACCATCTTCTGGGAAAGTGGCTTCGCTTCCTTCTCTAAATCACCGACCAATTTCCACAATTTGACCATTATTATGAGTGTACTTTGAAACTTCAAACTCCATGAATCATACCCACCCATATGAATCACATGCTTTCCACCCCATAATTTAATCTACCTACACCTTTATTATTATTATTTTTATTATTATTAATTATTATTCCCACTCTCCATTTCTTTCCAATTCCAATAGGCTCACTCACTTTTGCTTTAACCATGATTTCCCTATCAACTAACCCCTTCTTTCTCCTCACTACACAAAACGCTTCTTCTTCTTCTTCTTCTTCTTCTTCTACTACTACTAGATTTCACACTGCAAACAAGGTAAATTCATTCTACAACAAGAAGCACGGTAAGGATCATAGAAAGTTTGTCTGTGCTTGCATCGCTCCTCCGCGAAACTTCAAAAGCCAAGACTCTTCCGCCATTCAATTCAATGTAATATTTCATTCTTGTTTATAAATTGATTGTTATTGTTGTTTACCAATGTATTGCAAGTTCCTTCATTTTTTGCTTCAACCCATCACATGTTTTTCTCTTTTTTTATTGTTTTTTTAAGGTGGGGTTGGTAACTAACTAACTATGGATTTCTGGGCAATCAAAAAGTTTTGTTTTTTTTTTTGTTTTTTATGTGTCCTTGTTTCTCTGAGTTGCTGACATCAAGCTTGTTGTTGCTAGGGTTCATCCAAATCAGAACAATTAAGCACGGTGCGCGATCATGAGGTTGATTCTAATGTTCTTATTGAGTGTAGAGAAGTCTACAAGTCTTTTGGGGAAAAGAAAATCTTAAATGGTGTCAGCTTCAAGGTGATTTATATGCTTGTCCATATCCTTTGGCGTTTTGGTTTGCCTCTTTCTTTGATAATATGTGGAATTTGATATTTTAGTATGAAATGAAATAATGAATTCTTACAACAACAATCAAACATGATCCCAGTTATACTAAACAGACAACCTCGTTGGGCTCTATCAAAAACCAAATTTTCGATAAATTCATTTAGAGCAAAGGTCTGTGAAATGAAAACTAGTTGTCAATAAAAAAATGGAAGAAGACCTTAATGATTAGGAGCTTACTAAATTTCTTTACTGTTTTTTTTTTTCTTTTTGACATTATGAATAGATCAGAGATGGTGAAGCTGTTGGAATTATTGGTCCCTCTGGGACAGGCAAATCTACAGTTTTGAAGATTATTGCAGGACTTCTTGCTCCAGATAAGGTAAGTATCTGATTTGGGTGTGTGATTTTAATTTCAAACAACTTTGGTCTCTTCTTGAAATGATATCGTTGTCAAATGAGCAGGGGGAAGTTTATATTCGAGGTAGAAAGAGAGTTGGTTTAATAAGCGATGATGAGATATCTGGTCTTCGGATTGGTTTAGTAAGTTTCGGAGTAATCTGCAGTATGCTCATTCTTAAATGCTATTACTTTTTTATTGTAATTTATTTATTTATCTGTAAACAGGTGTTCCAAAGTGCAGCACTTTTTGATTCTTTGACTGTTCGTGAAAATGTTGGTTTTCTCTTGTAAGATGCAAGCTTGATTTTGCATTTGAAGTTTCAGTTCCATTTTAACATTCTTGTCCAGAGGGTGATGAAATTGATGGATTAATTGATTTTCTGTCTTCTACAATCCTTTTTTTTTTTTTTGTTTCCGACCTTGTTAATTGTTCAGATATGAACACTCAAGCATGTCTGAGGAACAGATATCAGATCTTGTCAAGGAAAGCTTGGCTGCAGTTGGATTAAAGGTATGCATCTTACGGGTGTAATACTTGGTTCAACTATTAAAATTACGCAGTGGATACTGCATTAAAGAGCAGCAGAAGTAGTATAAATTTTCTTTCTTCCATTGATAAAGTTGTTCCATATACATACATCTGGATAGCTTAATTTTCGCAGTCTTCTTTCTTGCATTTAAGTTGCATAACGTTCATATTTTACGCCCATCATGTTTAACACGCATAAACTAACTCCTCACCCAACCCTTTTTTTTATAGGGAGTTGAGGATCGGATGCCTTCTGAGTTATCAGGCGGGATGAAAAAGCGAGTTGCTTTAGCACGATCTATTATTTTTGACAACACACAGGATTCAATAGAGCCAGAGGTGTGTTAGACTCTAAAATTTCCCTATCCTAAAGTCTCCAATCGTCCCTCAGATTAAGGGCATTTCTAAGTGGTTCTTGATTAAATGTTTCAAATTTCTACTACTAGGTAGAATTGTCTTAGAACTTGTATTTGCTTCGGATATGAGTTTCCTTTATAAATACAAGCACCATGAAATTAAATTTATTAATTTTATCCACATTTAGTAAAATTGTCTTTAATATATGTGAGGAGTAAATATGTAACTTCAGTAAGACAGGGATTTTGTCTTCTGAAAGTTATTTCTGTTTTACTATAGGTTAAAAGAAAGCTAAATTTAATAGCTGAGATTCGTAGGTCCCTAGTCACAGTCTCTCTGGATAAGTCCGTGTTAGTAGTTCCTCTGTTACTTAGGTTACCTAGGATTTCTGTCATTGACTTAGCAGATGGCATGATTAGAAAATGATGCTTTTGGTTGTTTATTATTGTTCTCTTGCCTTTAACATTATACCTGGCATTGTAAGTAACAGCTCAGTTTAGAGGTTTAGGATGCAATTAAAAGAGGCAACCTTGCTGAATGTGCTTCATGTGTTCATTGTTAAACTCAGTACAACTGTTTTTGACATTTGTGATAAATGACATGATCATCCTGTACTTAATACTTGTTCTTAGACATCTTTAAATATTGACACGAACGCTCTGTATGCATTTATTGTATGAAAAGATTCAGGTGATGGTATGCAAGCCATGGATTCCCCTTCTCTGCTGTTGTCTTTTTCTCTACAAGCTATTTTACCTCAAATGTCCATTTCTGTGCAGGTGCTCTTGTATGATGAACCAACTGCTGGTCTTGATCCCATTGCATCTACTGTTGTTGAGGATCTGATTCGCTCTGTGCATGTAAAAGGACGAGATGCACTTGGAAAACCTGGGAACATTGCATCTTATGTGGTTGTTACTCATCAACATAGTACCATTAAAAGAGCCATTGATAGGTAAGGATATTTTCATAATTGTTGCATGTCTTCCTGTCGCCTGAAGCCTCTTAATTCACCCGGCATTTATGTACCCTAATCTGAGAAGTTACTGCATAAATACAGGTTGTTGTTTTTACACAACGGAAAGATTGTTTGGGAAGGAATGACTCATGAATTCACAACTTCAACAAATCCAATTGTTCAGCAGGTAAGTTATTTTGCTTTATCTGGTGTTAACAACATATTGAGTTGTATCTGTATTCAGCTTTCAAGCCAGGCCATATGCGGGAAGGACAAAAAAGATAAATCTTTTTGGGTGTTTTTGTTTGGATATCTTCTGCAACCATTTGTTCAAACCTTGGTTTTTTCTAGTTCAACGAGACCATTGTGCTGTGCCAGATCATTGGATGATTAGACTAAATTAAATCAAACTAGGATAGGGGCGAGGGTAATCCTTTTATGCAATCTTACTCTTGCATATTGCAAGAGAACTGTTTCTCGGATTCGAACACGTGATCTTTCGGTCACAGAGGACAAGTTTTACCATTGTTCCAGGCTTGACCTCATGATTGGACTAAATTAAACTTCCTTAAATTATTATGCCTTTTCTTTCCTTTTTATTGGTTGTTTATAACTTGATGCAATCATCCTTAAATTATAATGTTAATAACTGTTGAGTGTTATTTTTTGTTTTGTCGTGACAGTTTGCATCCGGGAGCCTGGATGGTCCTATCAAATATTAGAACAGTGCTGCAATCATAAACAAGCTAAAATGGATTATGGTTGATCTTGGCTACCATGGAGCGTATTGATAGGAATGGGAATGGATGTGGCTTTTTGGGATGAGTAATAAATTAAGGATTAACGGGTTGGTCAGGGTTATTAACTTCCAATTTTTAACTTTTATAGAAGTGACCATCCGCTTTGTATTCGAAACTGGCATGTACAGCTTTTTGTTATTGATTATTGTGACTTAACTCATTCATATTGCATGCACACCATAAGTACTCTGAGGAAGTAGGTAGAAGAGATTGGTATAACCCGATGTCTTATTAATAGTTCTATACGGAGTACTTGATGTGCTAGATTTTCTTTTTCTTTTTTTGTCAACAAATCATTATAATCAATAAATTTGCTTCATCGTTTTGGATTTTCTCCATGCAAACGAGTAAATGAGTGTTTATTGATTCTCTTTCTACTCGTCCATTC
Source organism: Gastrolobium bilobum (assembly GCF_033153095.1). Classification (NCBI taxonomy): domain Eukaryota; kingdom Viridiplantae; phylum Streptophyta; class Magnoliopsida; order Fabales; family Fabaceae; genus Gastrolobium; species Gastrolobium bilobum. The sequence continues at coordinate 160,720 of NW_026896740.1, read as the reverse complement.
TGTACAGTTGTACTTTCATTTGCTAACATTATCACATTCCTCAATCCTCTATTAATCACATTAATAATGTGCGTTACACTGTTCCGGTTTGTGGTGCTGAAAGGAGGCTTCGTAAACTACATTTTTTTTTTTTTAAATCTTTTATTAAGCATTTGACAACAAAACTAAGTCAACTAACCTCGTTCCTGTCGATAATGAAAAAGTTTCGTGAGAATATTATTTAAAATCACAGTATTAAGATGGAGGCAATGAAGACAGTAAAAAGCTTAGATTTATGAGAACCTACACATTTCATCTTCATGTCTGCACTTACCACTCTTCACTACATCAATTTGCAGTCTAAATACTACAGGGAAGTCTCGGTTCCCACCCCAAAAAAGAGCTAGCTTAATCTAGAATGATACATGTTCTCTCCAAGTAAACGTGCTTGTAAATATGCAATTTGACAACCAAGATCAAAATTTCACCATAACTAGACTATACATCAGGCATGTTCCCTGCTTAGTCCCCTCTGAACATAAATAACATGGTATCTGAATGGATGTGATGATGCATCTTAAATTTGAGCAACCAAGTTCCAGCAAAAGAGAAAAACCAACTAAATGATGCGGGACTTGTCTTTACTCGGATCAAATCATCACCATAGCCATCCATTCTTTTCTTTTCTCGGCTAAATTATGCAGGAATAGTCTTTTTTCAGATAGATAAGGCCAGAGACATAAAGTGTTGTTTAAACCTTTTCCAACTCATGACATTTTGGTCCTGTCAATTCTGGAACACTTGTTCAGCAATGATGAGTAGAGAGGACTTGGTAGCAAAGAGAACACCTATGAAGTTGATGGCCAGACCATATTCCTAATCACAGAATGTGTATGCTTACTTGAAACGAGAAAAAAGCTACCCAATGGAATTTGCAGGAGAAAGTTTGTCATTGTCACAAGCATCAAATCAAACTTTTGTTTGGAGAATGTAACTTCTTGCCCGAGCAGAACAGAAGAGAACAACAACACCAATATCAAAACTAATAAAGGCACTGATAAAGAAAATACCCACAGATATTGGTCCATCCATCCTGTCTTCCCCAAAAGAACTTCCTTGCACAGATGGAATCCTTCCATCATCGCATACTCCACTTGAAGATTCCAAGCATAAATCTGGATTTCCAGCAAATGCACCAGGAAATCTTCCATACCCTTGCTTCTGGGGAACATATCCAGAGAAACAGTTGTAAGACAGATTCAAGATGCTCAGATCTTGAAGGCTAGAAATGTTTCCTGGGATATGTCCTGACAAAGAATTATGTGACAAATCTAAGGCTTTCAAACTCTGCATTTTCTGCAAACCTGGAAGCTGTCCATCTAGAAAGTTGCATGACAAATTCATATATTCTAGGCCAGTTAGGCCAAATAAGCCCCTTGGAATCTCCCCATGTAGCAAATTGTTGGATAGATCGATTCCAACCATTGAGGAAAGATCATAAGTGAAGCTGAGTTGATTGCTATCAGAAACAGCCACTGAAACTCTCAGTTCAACCCTTTTTGCTGCAACCAATGACTCTTTAACAGTGATATTCCTTGTGTTAAACATTAAGCTCCCCTTAAAATTAATATCAGGTATGAAGCCAGAAAACTTGTTTTGTGAGAAATCCATCATTTCTATTGCTTCAAATGTGAACAACCAACTAGGCAAAGGTCCACTGAACTTGTTCTGAGCAAGAGAAAGATACCTGAGCTTTGTCCATTTGGTTATTGCATCATTCAACGATCCAGAAAGGTCATTGGAACTAAAATCTACAACCTCCAGAGATTGACATCCAGCCAAAGTGAGTGGAATAGCACCGGAAAACCTGTTGTTCCTTATATCCAGTATCCTCAAGATATTCAATGCATCAAACTCCGGTTGAATTACCCCAGAAAGATTGTTGTTATTAAGTATCAGAGCAAAGAGCTGAAAGCAACCAACAATACTGAATGGAATGGTACCAGACAAAGAGTTGTGTGAGAGATCAATGACTTGAAGATAAGTCAAATTTCCAATTCTAGCAGGAATTTCTCCAGAAAGAAGATTGTGAGAAAGGAACAAGGCCTGCAAGCTTTTCAACTCAGTAATTTTCAAGGGAATTTCACCAGAGAATTGATTGTGAGAAAGGTCAAGAAGAACAAGGCCCAGTTTCTCGGTGGTCTCAGCAATTTTACTGGGAATAGGACCAGACAAATCATTATTACTTAAGTCCAAAACAAGAAGCTTCTCAGAGAACACAAGCCTTGGATATATTCTATACATCAAGTGGTTCCCTGATAGGTTTAGATGAGTCAAAGCTTGAAAGGAAGCAATACAAGCAGGTAGTCCCCCCACAATAGAATTGTTAGCTAAATTTAACACACTTAGAGACTGAACTGAAGCTGCAAAGCAAGGCAAAGTACCAGTAAACTGATTGGAAGCAAGATTAAGAAAAACCAAAGGCTGGTGAAAATCAACCAGAACACCAGACAATAGATTGTTTCCAAGGTCCAAATACTTGAGGGACTTCAAGTAAAGCAAACTCTCAGGTATACCTCCACTGAATGAACTGAAACCCAAATGAAGCCTTTCCAGATTTGCAGAGAAGTTACCAATCCAAAAAGGCAGTGAACCTCCCAAATCAGGGTTCCCATTCAAAGCAAGTTCAGTAAGGTGCCTAAGCCTCATGAAAGAGTCTGGTATTCCACCATGAAACTGGTTGTGACTGAGATCAATGACTCTGAGGTTAAGCAAGTTTCCAAAACAAACAGGAAGAGGGCAAGTGAAGTTGTTGTGGGACAAACCCACCTTGTTAAGATATGAAAGGTCACAAAAACTGGGGTGGATTTGGCCTGACAAGTTCAAACTGGTCAAGTTAATGGAAACCACCCTGCCAGTGTTGTTGTCACAGGTGATTCCAGTCCAACTAGTGCAATTGGACCCTACCCAGTTGGACAAGCTTTGGTTGGGGTCTTGAATCCATAACCTGAACCTTAAAAGTGAGATTTTGTCTTGTGGGTGAATGTCAATTGAGTGAGAAGGGTTTGTAGACAGAAGAATCAGACAGAAGAGTGTGAATGGATGCCAAAAGCTATGGAGGGGTATGGTGTGTCCCATGACCATAAGAGTAAAAGGTGCAATCTTGAGGAAGGGAAAGAAGAGTTTGAAGCAACAGAAGATGTAAAGAGAGGAACTTGGTGCAAATTTTGAAGATTGGAATGAATACAAAGAAAGAAAGAAAGACAGAAGAAAAAAGAGGATGAAGAACAACTTACATTGGTCTTGGGTTGGTGGTGTCACGCTGATAAAGTGAAGAGTGCAACAAAGAGAGGGTTTAGATTTGATCAAAAAATTAAAGTGGCTTTGCCCTGTGCTTGGTTCCCACACTTTACTCTTTCTGCGTCACCTTTTTTTCTTTTTCTTTTTACCATTCTACTCAAAAAAAATTTAGAATAAATGTGTTTTTTGGTCCTCAGTAGATTTCACAATACCTGTTTTAGTCCCTAGCAAATAAAAAGGTTTATCGTGGTTTTTAAGAAACTCAAAATGAACCCATTTTAATCCTTGTGGGGACTAATATAGGTCTTTTTTAAATTTGTGAGGACTACGATTTCAACTAAATGGGTTCATTTTAAATTTTTTAATGATCACGATGAGCTTTTTTATTTACTAGGGACTAAAACGGACATCGTAAAATTTTCTAAGGACCAAAAAAATATTTATTCAAAAATTATTTATAAAGAGTTTTATAACTACGAGAATTAAAATTTTCTTGGACACCTTTCAATTCTCGTCACACATATGACATTTTTTTAATATATGAGTTCCACTTAACTTTTTGTTTTTGTTTATGTGACACAAGAATTTTCTTATTCTCGTATAATATGAAAATTATAAAATCCTTTTATAAATCACATATCTCTTTCGTAGAAGATAATTCTGTTCGTATTGAAAATATTAATATTATCATAGGACTAGCTGCCTAGTTCTCTAAAAGAAATTTTTTGTGAACTTGAATTCAAAATCCTAACGGAATCAAACTTGTACCATTTGAGTTAATTCTTTTTGCTTTCTACGATTCTACTCTCCTCTTCCTTTTTGTGTTGTAACTTGCAACTTCGAATTGCAAATTTGGCATATGCCAATTGCCAAACGCTTTATTCTTCACTTTTTCCCGTCTTCTCATCTTTTCTAAAATTTTATACTTTCATGTTTGAGAAAAATATTTTTTTTTTACTACAGACAATATTTTTCTACTACATTCACATAAGAGTAAGTGAGTTTTATTATGAAAAAGGAGAAAGAAAAAATTAATAATATGAGTATGACAAATAAATATTTTATTCATATATCAACCTATATCATATTATTAAATTAAAATTATTATTTATTTATTTATTTTATAGATATGATGGCATGATATATTTAAATAAATTAATAGGTGATACTTATAACATGGCCTACATCAAACTAATATCTCAGACTAAATTCAAAAGTCAAAATATTATATTTATCTATTTAGACTAAATTCTAAGTTTGTTGGGTCATTTATACCCCCTGAGTGTTGCAAATTATTTACTATATTTGTTTCATCACATAATGTAAGATGCGGACTTATATATGTATCGTACAGATTGCGTAATTTTTGACATGATTTAGTAAATTGATAAGCTGTCAATTTTGTGGTCTAAAAGTTTTCATAATGTAAATCTGATTTTTGAAACATTAATGACATGATATTAGGTTTCACATGATAATTTTCGGTCACTAAATAACGTTAGTGTGATTCTAATAAACTATAACTATCGAGCTATCTTTTAAGGAATTTTTTATAAAGGTCTCAGCTAGTTCATTTAGCTAACTGTTTTGTAATTGATTGTAAGAATCTGAAATCGAATCTTTCATCTTCTTCCTTTACCTTAGTATGCTTGAATAAAAAAAGACAAAAAGAAAATGTACTCCTCTAAACAAGTATTAGTAGGTTTATGAATTGATTTAGTGAATCTTATTTTTGAAAAAAAAATCAATTAGTAAATGATCCTTATCAGTTTAAATATATATATTAAAAAAAATGATCATTGATTTTTTGTGGCCTCCTGATTTGTGTTCTTTCTTATTTTGTTTTCATTGATTTGAGTTTAGTGTGTATTTTTAAATTATATAAGTTTATATCATTTTGTTCCGTATCATCCTTTATTATGGAGTACATAGTTGCAATATGAAAAAAAAAAAAAAAAATTCTCTTTACAAGTTTTTAAAAAGAAAAAAAAATAACTTTCATATTATAACTATATATTTCTCAAAATATATAGTTATAAGGGATAAAAAATATAAGAATATATTTTTTTAAAGTACATACACTTTTTTTTCATTGATTTTGTTACTATCTTTTTCTCTTTTATTTTTTTTCCTATTTTTAATATTTTATGCAGACACCTAATCTTATCTGTGTGTTTCATATTTTTTTTCTAGTATCAATCTAACATATATATGTAAGTAAGAACACCTATGACCTAACTAAAATCTAACAAATATTTAAAACTAACTACTTTTGTAAATTAATTCATACACAGATACACTCGATAATCTAATCTACACATGGCAACAGTAGTATGAACACCCACCAAACAATCCAAAAAAAAAAAATTAAAACTCAACTACCAAAGACAAATAATTCAATAAACAAAACTTATTTTTTGGTCGATATATAGAAAATAATTTAGTGGCACATATTTATTTATTTTTTTTGGAGATTACATAAAATTTGATGGCACATGATTTCTACTATATGGTTCAGTTCATCACGCACACTCGTACACATTCTTTGTATCTGTGTCTCTCTCTCAGGTTCCCTCCGCATGAGGCCTTGATCCAAGTTCGTTCCTTTTCGCTTTTGCAATCTCCGAAAGCACGTAGCCAAATCTGGGTATTTGTTTATTGACCGAGTCTTAAGTTTAAAAGCCTCTGATTGATGGGCCTTAACCTTCGTGTTCTTCTTCTATGGCAATGGCAAATGCAATCTCAAACCCTTTCTCTGCTTTTCTCTTTCTCAACTTGATCCTTCACAGGCCACTCATTACTGCTCTTGATCTTTTACTCATCTTCCTCCATACCCTCTTATAGCTATCACTTTTGTTTCACACAGACAAAAAATTGTGACTTTTTCTGTATTATTTGTTGGGTTTTTGTTTTCTTTTTGTAATTTTTCTGTGGAAAAATATTCAATCTTTATTGTGAATCCGAACACCCTTTTGAATTTTAATGGCATCGGTGTTTGTGTACCATGTGGTGGGGGATCTGACGGTGGGGAAACCGGAGTTGGTGGAGTTTCATGAGACTGAGACTGTGGAATCTGCGATTAGGGCAATAGGGGAATCCCCTGAGGGAAGCATACCAATCTGGAAGAAGAAATCTCATGTGGGTATTGAGAACAGTGATATGAGACAGCAGAGGTTTATTGGCATCCTTAGTTCCTTTGACATAGTTGCGTTTTTGGCTAAGAATCAGTGTTTGGAGGATCAGGATAAGGCCTTGAAGACACCTGTTTCTGAGGTTGTTGTTCCAAATAATTCTCTGCTCAGGCTTGTTGACCCTGCAACAAGGTCAGCACCTCTATTTCAATTACTTTTAGATATGAACTAAACTGAAGTACACTTTTTCATTTGCTTTAGCAAGAATAGAATGGGGTTCTATCAATCTCTGTACCATATGTTTGTTGGCGTGGTTTAAAGTTGTACCTTTTTAGTGATTTTTGCTGAGTTATTGTGAATTTAGCTTTGCTTTAACTGGTTTGTGCTATTAGCCTATTAGTGAGTTTTTGGATTGTTTTAGTAGCAGTTCAATGGAGCAACAGCATTCAATGTTAAGTGTGTACTCTGGGTATACTGATTATAAGAATGTAATGTACATGGTTGGTGTGTGTGTTTTGGTGAGGGAACTTGTGATTTATCTTGATATCAAAGATGAGATCTATGGGAAATGTTTGGTACAACATCATTTTCATCTAGGCAACTAGGATCAGAGGATTGCAACACCAGCATCCGAGATCCCTGCAAGAATGTGTGTCTCATTGCTTTTTTACTTTTGTGTGGATATTGATTATTCATTATCTGTCTCTATAGAATTTAGGGACCATATATATGATCCTAAATATATGTGGACTAAAGCCTTGAATCAGTGGCCATTGTTCCTTTTTATGAACAAAGGTGAAGCATTTTATGTAAAATATGTACAACATTATCAACGTTACCTTTATTACAAACTAGTTAGGATGGCGATCAACCCATACAAAAGCAAGAAAATAATAAAGAAAAATGAATAATAAATTAGAAAAAATGATATATAATAATAATTATAATAATAATAAATAAATGAATGAATGAATAAAAACAGAAAAATTGAAAAAATATAAAAAAAAATTCAGAGAGAGAAAGAGAGAGAGAGAGGAGAAGAAGAAAAAGAAAAAACAATAGCATAGCACAAATTCTACCTCTTCTCAAATGCAAATAGTTTTCTTCCACTTTGTCCTAAGATTTTAATGTAAAAAATATATAATGTATTATTGTATTTGTGCTTGTTTGGATTAGCTTATTTTGAGGAAATTAATCATTTTTTTGGCAGCTTATAAAGCAATTATTTCTCATAATTTTAGCTAAACCAAACACATACTTTATTAGAGGCCGGGCAAAGCTAAAATAAGATAATTGAAACTTCTAAAGTGTATATCTAGTGCCTTGTCTTTTGCAAGTGCGTGATCAACATCCTTCCTTACTATGGAAAAACAAAGTAACAAAGAAAAATTTTTATGGGATGTTTGTCTGGTTTTAAGCTAACCAGGTTTTATATGAATCAAAAGTTTCCTTATTTCTCACCTCCTTTCTCTGTTTGCACTTTATCAGAAATTCAAAAGAGACATAGAAATTTAATAAACATTACTTGATATTAAAACTAATTCAAAACAAAATTTAGACAAACAATATTTATTCTAAAGCTAGTTTAAATTGAGATAGATTTTCATAACTAGTTTTAATTTGAACAGTCCTGATTCAGTTTTCTAATTTGCTAAACACACTCTAAATGTCTTATTTATTTCCTGTCATTAAGGTTGATAGATGCACTGGACATGATGAAGCAAGGTGTGAAACGTTTGCTTGTTCCAAAGAGTGTAGCATGGAAGGGCATGAGTAAACGATTCTCAGTTATCTACTATGGCAAGTGGCTCAAGAATAATGAAACTCCTAGCAGCAGCAGCAGCAACAACAATCTATCTGCAAACTTTAATCGAATCCCCTCATCTTCCTGTGCACCTATCCCTGATAAGTATTGCTCTCTCTCTAGAGAAGATGTACTCCGTTTTATCATTGGTTGTCTTGGAGCTCTAGCTCCACTTCCTCTCACTTCCATTGCTGCCCTTGGAGCAATTAATTCAAACTACAATTATATTGAATCTTCCACTCCAGCCATTGAAGCAACTCAGAAGCTTCCTCAAGATCCCAGTGCAGTTGCAGTAATAGAAAGCACACCAGATGGTGAGTGTAAGATCATTGGAGAAATTTCAGCATGTAAGTTATGGAAATGTGATTACTTAGGCGCAGCATGGGCTTTAGCCAATCTCTCAGCCGGACAGTTTGTTATGGGAGTTGAAGATAATGTTAGCTCGAGGTCACTGCCTGAGTTCTGTGTGAATTCAACTGCTGGAGACAATAATTTAGCTAATGGTAGTTCAAGAAAACCAAGGAAATTCAGTAGCAGGAGTATTGGATTCTTCAGTGATTCTTCAAGTCATAGTTTTGGTTCAAGGAGCATGTATAGGGGTAGAAGCGCGCCTCTGACATGTAAAATCACTAGTTCATTGGCTGCTGTCATGGCTCAGATGCTATCCCACAGGGCAACTCATGTTTGGGTGACTGAGGATGAGAGCGACGAAGTTTTAGTTGGTGTGGTGGGATATGCTGATATTTTGGCTGGTGTAACCAAACCTCCTACAGCATTCATTCCAGCAAATAGATCATCTTCAGAGGGGTTTGGAAATGAAATTCAGTGTTGAATTTTAACTTCCAATTTTTTTCCATGAGTTCTTTTAGCAGTTTGTCTCTTTGGTGCTCAATCATCTCATATAGTCAGAGTGAAAGTGGATTATGGTTGTTTATTTAAGTTTGTGTTAATTGATAATAAAAAGGAATGGGCAGTGTGTACGTGAAATGAATAAACTATTTGCTTCTACCTTCAATGGAATAGTATGTGATCAGAGGAAGAGATTACTTCTTCCAATGATCCTTACATCTTACTAGTTGCATACTTTATTTTGAGATGAAATCATCTTATTGCTTGTCAGGTCAGGGAACATGGCTCACCAACCTCAAAGATGGTTTAAAAGTTCAGTTTAATGCAGCCATATCTGTTCAAGAAGCTCGGGTAGCAGCTGTTTTGTCCAACCATAAAGGTAAGTTTATAGGAGTTAATCACTACTATTCCTTCAGAGGCACTGGTTGGTGATGTTTTCCTAAAAATTACAACATTTGTTTTGAGGGAGATTTTGAACTAGTTATAAGTTATAACATGATTGAATGACCTGGGAAATTATATGGATTGGTCTATTAAGCCAATCTGTCATTGACAAACTTGGTAGAATGAACTATTGGGGGTTAAGAAATTGATAGGAACTAAACTATTGGTCTGGAAGTTTGATGATGAAATAATCAGAATAATGTCTTTTTAAGGTGATGGTCATGTCTTGTCAGAAATATTGATTAATGCCAATTTTGTGGCTATATATTGTCGCCTATTGGGTGCTTAAATGTATATGATATGAACATAATCATTTTGGGTTCCACTTCAAGACAATGTCATTTTCAACATAATCATCCAGATACCAACCATAATGGAACTTTCGTTTTCTGTAATTGATTTTGGAAGAATAGTCATCCACTCAACCACCTAGCAAACGTGATTGGTTTGTGTTGTAAATTTGTAAAACTTTGACCTAATCTTTGAGCGGTCCAACATGTGGTCATGATGGCAAGTTGAGTTATAATAAAACATTTGAGAATTATTGACAATCATTCATGCAAATGGCCCTACATGCATGTTACACGTCTTATCGGTGTTGGAGCTGATAGTCAACACTAATAGTCGTAGGAAAGGACAAACATTTTTCATTGTGAGGGTGAATTGTTTATGGGAAAAGTATTTCTTCATATATCGAGTATCAAGTTATTTTCAATAAGCTCAAAATAATGTTGTTTTGGGGTTATAAGATTAAAAAATTATAATGATAAAGATTAATATAACCTTGCAATATATTAGAATTACAAAAATATCTTGATTTTTGCTCTAAAAATAACGTTGTTTTAGGCTCACCAGAGAAATATTTTACCCATAGTTTATAATGATTTTGATGCGGTGGTAGTGATAAAGATAAGGGAAAATTTTCTCAATTATCATTTATCGCTCTCATAAATATTTTGAATAATTTATCTTTATTTAAAAAAAAAATTATCATTTACTCCCTGACTTAATTTTTTTTTACCACTTATTTCCTTAAGTGAGGGGAGGAAATGATTCAAAATTTTAGGAAGAGGTAAATGATTATGAGAAAAGTTACAAGAGTTTTTTTTTTGAAGTTTTTCCTGAAGATAATTATATTCTAACACGTTTTGGATTTTATTTAGTCATAGTTAATAATTTTTAATTGTTATTTAAAAGCCATGTTATTAACGGATCGAAATTAATAACATATAAGTGGATCGTAGCCTTTTCAACTTTTGGTGATGTAGATGCTATCCTCTTGCAGGCCGATGGTAACAGTTATAGTGGAATGAGCCCAATTAGCTGTAGGGAAAAAGGGAAAATTATTGACAGGTTGTTAATTAATAAATAAATTATAAATTAGCATAATGAATGACATATCAACAATGTATTAGCCTAAGGTCTCTAATTTATGCAGTAAAATTTCTATTAAATGTATTGATACACTTACAATTGACCCATTGCATATGACCCAACCATTGACTCAAGAAACTCAGAGTCAACTAGAGTTCTGGTCCAATAAGTATGGCTCAATTATTAAAAGAAGCAATGATGTAAAGTATAACAAATTACGATCAAATCAAAGTCTCAATAAAACAGCAGATATGATTTTAATTTATTTGGCAAGAAAAGGAAAGCAACACATTTGGCGTGATTTGAGATATAAGATTTGGGATGTATTTTGAATGATTTAATTATAATTATTTATTTATTACTGTTATATTTATTTTAGGAAGTTTTTTTATTTTTAGAATTTTTGAATTTTGAATCAATTTGTAATTAGTCTATAAAAAGGTGCTTATGACTAGGGGTGTTAACGGGCCGAGCCGAGTCGAGCTTTGATCTTAAAAGGCTAAGCCTGTGATTAAATGTGTCGGCCTTACCAAGCCTGTTACCTGTTACGAATATAATTATCGGCATGTGGCCTTATTTACAAAAAACAAAAGCCTGATTTTTTATTTTTTTTTGTAAATAACAAAAGCCTGATTTAGCGTGTTAGAAAAAATTACCAATATTAGGCATGTAAGCGCAAGCCTTCACGAGCCGAGTCAAAGGCCCCTGACTCGTTTATCACCCCTACTTATAGCCCTTATTCTAGGAGTTGAATTATACTATTTTGTTAATAAAAATTGAGAACCGAAAGATTACTTTTTTATAAAAATCCTAATTTTCTGTTTAGCTGCATTTTCGACATCATATATAATAACACAATTATAACATTAAAATAGTAGCCAAAATAATGCAAGAGGTACACCATACTTGAGCAATGGCTCAATGATAGTCTGCATTCTACCAAAAGGTGACAAAGAAGAAGACTAAAACCAGAATATTCAAGCAGGGAGTCGAAGAGATTATATATATGCCCAAACAATATGTAGGCTTTTTGACCATGGTAGCTCTTATTTAATAATTAATTATCAAATTAACTTTAATTATAAACTATTTCAAAAATTTAACCTCTCTAGAAAACATAACATCAATCTGTCTCTGTTTGACCGTTGACCATCAAGCCTACCCGGGTAGCCCCCTCCCTACTCGGGTACTTTTTGAAAAAAAATTTCTACCCGGGTAATTAAGGGGATACCTGGGTATTTTTCAAAATTCTGAAAAAATGCTTGTATTATTTACCCGGGTAGAGAGGTGGCTACCCGGGTAAATAATCAACGGTTAATATAAATTAATTTGGTTGAATAAACACTCAATTTAGAACTCCAAAGATTAAGGTGTTCTTATATAATATTAATTAGTCCTTCAAGATTACTATCACTAAATTAATTCCTTTAAAAATAAAATGTTATCATAGTAGTCCTTAAAAAAAATTTATTACTAAATTAGTCCCTTGAAAGATACAAAATTATTACAAATTAATCTTTTTATGTCACTAATCACACTACTTTAGTCTTCCATATATATAGACAAACCTGGTGACAATTTTATATCTTTAAGGGACTAATTTGATGGAAAAAAGATATGGTAATACTTTAATTTTTGAACAACTAATTAAGTGATAGATTTTTCAAAAGAAATTGATATGAAGATGGCTCATCATTAAAGCCTAAATTATTGAAGATGATATCGAATTTCATTTTATTTTTTTTATTCCATGATTCTAATCACCCTATTGGGGTGACTCAATATGGAACTAATCCCAAGTTGAGTGACATATCAATTATCCAGCTCTATGCTCAAAGGCCTTTTCCAACATACTCTTTTGACAGTTCATCTATTATGGAACTCATATTAATGCCACTTAAGCCGAATCTCGTTATCTAATTTCATCTTTAGATCATGGAGATTATTCTAACAATTAAATTAGTTAGATTGCGTGTTGCGTCCACACACTACGCCTTCAGCTTGAATAAAATTCTATTCCTTTCCTTCAACAAATATGTAGAGCAAGCTACGTGAAGATAACATCATAGGCATGATCTCTCGCTTTCTCCTTATCTCTCTGTATCCATCCTTAATTTGATTCTGCCACACCCAACATATACATAAAATTATACCCAAAGTTACGCTTTACATGCTCTCTTCTTTATAGGCATATGCTAGTTTGTCATGTATCGGAACGTAAAAAAAATTTGTGCATGTTTCCGTAATAAGAATAAAGGAAACACGGTCCATTCAAGAATCGGATTGAAAAAACCAAACTGTAGTTGAGTTGAGTTGAGCTTCTTTGAGTTAAATTGCTCATAATTCAATTGTCTTTTATTATATTGACGACACGTAATATCATATCAAACATGCACTAGTTAGACAAAAAATATCAAGCAACTTTGCATGTACGTCACAAATAAATTGGAATAAACACTACAAAAAAAGCGGTGTCTAGCTACATGTGTTTTGCCACATTTAATGAAATCATCATAAAATTACAAAAATATCCTTATCTTTTCTCATTGTTTTTTAACGTCCCAGATGACCCTAGAACAAAAAAAAAACTTTTTCTGACTTGAGTAAAATCGAAAACACAAAAACTCAACTCTTTCGTTTCTTTCATTCTTCAATTTAATTTAGAAGTTTTCTTTATTCCATCTTTCTTCAGATCTCCATTTCCAGCAATCACAACTTCGAAATTTTTCCCCTCCTTTTAATCACAGCATTTCTTCACCTTCGTCTGTAAAACTTCTCCGATGGAGGAATACAAAACACCTTCATCTCTTCAAATCTATTATCTTCTGTTTCTCTCTCTAAAATTCTTTGCACTTCCCTTTTTCAAGTTTGTAAGCCGGCTAAAGAATTCTCTCCTGATTATCGCGGTGTTGAGAAATTTTGATTCGCATTCGATTTCGAGTTCTCCCGAGCATTATTAGGGTTTCTGATTTTTTTGTTTGAGGGGCCGAGGATGCTGCTGGAGTTAGGGTTTTGGGTGGATCTAGGGTTTCGCTGCAGTGCATGGTTGGGGAATTAAGGTGGTATTGATGGTAGTTGCTGGTTATGAAGGTGGGATCGAGGGGGAAAATGCAAGGCTCTGGCTATGGATGCACTTCGAGGTGAGGAGAGAAAAAAGAGGACTCGGCACATGTGAAAATCCACCATGCGTGTTCACCCTATTGTAAGCGCTGATATTTCTTCTTCTTCATCGTCATCGTTAGTTAATTCCTTCTATAAGATATCCCTCAATGCTCTTAATTTTTATTTTTATTTCTGGAACAGCTTTGGGGTAATTGTATCGGAAGGTTTTTGGTTACCTCTGTATTTGTGCAGTGTATTTGTATGTTGATTTATTTTGTCAATCAGAATATTATGTGAAAGATTATTAATTAAGCTTATTAATTAAAATATGCTTATTAATTAAGTTACATATGACCAAATTTCTATAATTTAGTTTATTAATTAAGCTGATTTATGTTAATGGGGGAATGGATTACACGAATTTGTTCATCAGATGCCGGTGATTGAAGAGGGACTTTTTTTTTGGTATCTTGTTTATTGCATGCAGGTAGGATTTATAGTTTTCAAAGGTCTTTGTCTCTGGTAAAAGTTAATTATTTATTATTTTTGTCATAGATCGTTGCTTCTGTTATCATCATTACAAAGCTTCTGGATTATTTTTTATTTTTGTCATAGATCGTTGCTTCTGTTATCATCATTACAAAGCTTCTGTTATCTTTCTACATAAGTAAATACAAAGGCTCAGGTAAGCTTTGCTTGGCTATGGTTTGTACTTGGAAATTTATGATGGATTATATACCTCAAATGACAAGTCACCCGTTGTTTTCCCCCTCTTCCTCTTCCCCCCATGGTTGATTGGTGATTTTACAGACTTGGATTATTAGCAAATTGGCCAAGGAGAATTTTCCTATAAGGTGAATACAATTATTTGTGCCTTGTCGCATGCAATGTTCTTTTGGCTGTGTGAAATTATGAGATTCTTTTGTGTATTTGTGGAAGATTACCTATTTTCTATTGTTCCTTTAAACGAGCCATATATTTGATGCTGTACTTTATGATACATCAGCTTATGTGTTGTGTGGATAATGGACAATTTTATATCCTCTTAATAATTGCTCAACTTACTAAATTAAATTATGATCTATATGATTCTTGGTTTTATAACTTAAAATTTCTAAATTATTGACATGTGTCTGGAACATTTAGGTTTAGGATGTACTCTCTTGCTGATATATCTGGGTGGAGCAGCGTTGGTGGCTTTGAGGAACGCAATATATCTAATCCCTTTGGGGTTCTTGGCCTATGATTATGAGTGAATGTTTTTTTCTACTAGAAATACTTCATCTTCTTTTTTATTGAGATTTTTTATCTTAATTATCTTGTTCGAGTATTGATTACATACTTTGATCTCAGAAGTCACTTGTAACATGTAATATGGGTTAGGCAGGTACATGTAACATGTCAAGGTTCTGTAGTTCCTTCAAATTGTCATAAGTCACTTGTATCTTTACTATTCTTAGTTTCACCTGTCAGGGAACATATCTCACTTCCACTGCACGCAGTCATGCTACAGATTATAGCATGCATTAAGGTGCCGTAGTTGGTGATTTCAATGGCGAATTCTAGGCTGTGTACGAATTACACCAGGTGATCATATTATTTTTTTACTCAAGACTGATCGCTTTGTTGTTTCTGTTTCTTTAAATTAAAAAATTAGAATTTAAGTTTGTTTAAAAAACCTGTTTTGCAGTTTATTGGAAATCTTATCACATTTGCTCTACAAAGTAATGGGCAGGTATGTGGTAGTTTGTTTTAACTATCAGTTCACGATATTGTTCAAGCTTACCCCTTCCTTGTTAGCTATTAAGAATAAAGAATTGCCGCTTATGACATATTCAAAAAATAGAAAACTAACTTTATGATTTACAGAACCCTTGGTCCAAATTTTATTGAATTCAATTCAATTAAATTGATATAGTATCCTTCTATTGAAAAACACACTTAACTGGTGATAGACAACTATATGTCTAATATTCGGCTTGTTTTAATTTTAAACTACTTGTAATGGTTTGCCAATAAGGCTCATGGTGTTCACACCGTAATTCAGCATTTCCTTATTTTCTTTTTAATTTTCCAATTTGTACAGTATTCAAAAGATTTGAGCTCTATGTTTATGCACCCATGAAAAAAAAAAGTGTTGTACTTTAAGATATTGTACGATGTACCATGATGGCTTGGAAAATTAAATCATTTGGCATGAACATGTGATGTCCATCAAGTGATATATGTTATGAAAAATAGTCCAAATTGATGTGTATGTCTATGTGCTGTGGAAAATTCTGTTATGAGGCGTACACCCATATGGTTTGGAGGAATTCTGGACTAATGAGTATATACTAAGGATTTCCTAAAATGTTGTGGTCATTGTGTAACAACAGCTGTTATATAATCTAGATATGGTCATACCTTATATTGAAGGTTCTAGCTGAAAATTTCTGCAACATTTTTGGTTTGAATACCTTCTTTAAATGATTGCATAACTGGACTTAGGAGTATCGGAATTTGGTGAAACCGGTGCCATTAAAAAGCTGACTCATTAAGCTATAATTCTGCAAATTTATAGTCTGTTTGAGAATACCTAGTGGCTGCAGTTCCCTTAGGAAGTTGACAGATTGTTTCAATTGCTGTCATAGGTTACTGATTTGAACAGCCATGGATATCTCGTCCTAGAGACCTCCAAACAAGTTGGTTCCAATTGCATATCAAATCTAGGTAAGTGTATTATATGCCTCTAAAATATCAGATCAATTGAGCAAACACACAGGGAGTTGTGCAAGATGTAATTCGACTGCCCTGTTTTGCACTTCAATCTGAACAACCAACTTGATAGCTGCACATCTCAGACCTCAGGTATCCAATTCAAATTCTTGGGATTCGTATATCAAAATACATGTAGTTGGAACCAACTCTAGGTAAAAAAAAATCAAGAAAATGTTGTCATGTGTCATCTATGTCCACTGTTTTCAAAAAATCTATTTCTGGATCTACAAACCTCCAAAGGAGGCAAATCTTATATCATTTTGAAGTCCCAGAGGTCTACTTTACTCCATAAAAATTTCAGGTCATTTGGTAAAGATTTCAGCTCAAAATGGAGGTTTTCTCTTGCCCAATATATTTACTTTAACTATACCACAGGTATATACGTAGTTTGTGTCTAAATTGATTTTTACATCTATAACGTTCATTCATCTTATTGTGATGTTGTTCATCTTTTTTTAACGGATTGATGGTGGTTCCAATTTATCAATTAAAATTCATTGGTCTCAGAAATGATCACACATTGTCTTAGACAATCTTGGATCAAATGGTCACGGATGTAATGTTGAAATTTGTTAATTATATTTTTCTCTGTTATAAATGAATATATGCCATTATTATGCTTCTATGCTTGGAGGAATGCCTATATTTGTGACTTAGTTGGATAATTCTAATTGTTTACCATAATATTCTCAAACTCTGTTAATATCTTTGACAGCTTTACAAAACTCATGAGGAAAAGTATCTGTTTGATCTTCAAAGGGTCCAGAGCCTGCAATTTGTTTTCTCGGATCTCTGTGCTGCTTCGTATTCTCTAATGCAAAGATTGCAGGCTCACAAGGGGGAGGCTTAGGGTGTCTTAGGTTGATATGAATAAGCTTACATTGTACATACCCTTTCGGTACGGGTCTATTATATTTGTTTGTATTTTTTAACGGGTCTATTATATTTGTTTGTACTTTTTAGTATACCTCAATTTTTATATGGCGATCATCATGATTATGAGACCATCCTTTATATGGTATTTGCTTCCTTAACCATGGTGTCTGCGTAGGTCTTCCTTTTTCACTGGTGAATTGAATTTTCTCAATCCTGTGAAAATCTTTGAGAAATCTGTAAAAGAATTGGCCCTCAACAAACACTGTCATTTATGGTATTGAACATTATGTTGTAATACTGTGATTTTGCCCCCAAGATTAATGTTCATATATTTGTCTTTAGCCCTTGTTGATAACCTAATTTGGAATGTTTCAACTGTTAGTTTGAATGAGTAATACTGATTGAGCATATGAAATATCTCTTATTGCTAAAATATTTTCTATATTAGTTTGGATGCCTGCAATTTGTATTTTTCTTCTTGTTTTTGTTTTATTAATAGATTGCTATTGTGGATCATTTATGTATCAAAAAAAAAATTATAATTTGGGTAGTGAAATATTATAAAAAAATAAAAATGTATTATTTTTTTTTGTTCTCTCCCTACAAATTAGCCACATTATTAACGTGGCTAATGTCACAAAAATCGTGGCCAAAATAATGCTACCACACTCATGACAGCAGT
Organism: Gastrolobium bilobum; assembly: GCF_033153095.1. Taxonomy (NCBI): domain Eukaryota; kingdom Viridiplantae; phylum Streptophyta; class Magnoliopsida; order Fabales; family Fabaceae; genus Gastrolobium; species Gastrolobium bilobum. The sequence continues at coordinate 142,419 of NW_026896740.1, read as the reverse complement.
AGCAAAGTGAAAAGAAAAATGTGGCTAAATAAATGCCACGCCAGGATTAGCCACATTTCGCAAAAATGTGGTAGTTTTTTTTAGCCACGTTTTTTGTTACATTTTGCCACATTTATAAATGTGGCTAAACGACATGTTTTTTGTAGTGAAAGAAGAGATATAGCTTTTAAACTTCAACACCCTGTGATTATATATACGAATGCAGCTCCAGCTCCACACAACTAATTCATTGGTGGTCATGTATATTTGGCACACACACTTAGGTGTGTTTGAATTGTTTTTATTATCATCAGTTTATTTTTATTTTTGAAACATTTTAAAATAAAAAAAAATAAGGAGACGTTTTTAATAAACAACTATTTTATTTAAAAGCTCAAGTTGATGAGTGATGATTTTTTCATGACTTTTATATTATATTTTTCTAATGCACTTTTTTATGTAAGAGTTATTTGGGCTTGAAATTTGAATATTGTACATTCTTAAGTAGTTCCATATCAATAAAAATAATCAAAGATCAAATTGATAATTTTCTGTACAGAAATTGAATTTATTCTTGATATGGTACAGTTAAGCCATTTAATATGTTTCTTATCATTCAATTTAATTAGACGGGAAAAAAGTCATTGCTTTTTTTGGGTACATAAAGTCATTACAACTAACGCTATGTAATATATAATTTTATTTTTTCTGAATTTACACCAATATATATCTCGGAAACCTTTGCATCATAGTTATTAGTACCTTATAATACGCGATACGATTCACAAGCCCAGCGATATGATACTGTATCTTATGATACAATACATGTATCATACGATATAAACATTAAATCAAAAAATTTAATTTTTAATATATATAAAAAAATAAAGATTTGATTTGCTATTTAAATTAAAAAAATCAAAAAGATCCTTTTTGGAAGAGAATGATGAATTAGTTATATCACTGATAGATGCTGATAGTGATAATATTAGTCTTAATGATTGATGAGTAGGAGAATAACTAATTTGCACTTTAATTTCTTATGTATTTTGCTTATTTGATTTTTTTGAAATTTGGATCTATATGATATTAATTATATTATATATTTTTTATTATATTCTAGTATTTTATGATTCGATACGATTTATGATACAATAAATCAATTAAATGATACGCGATACGTATTGTAATTCAACAACCTTATTTTGCATATATACACGCTAGCGAACCCATACTTGGGCAACTGTTTGCAAGTGCAGACAGAAATTTTTTTAAAAAAAATAAAAATTTCACAGATATGCTAACATCGTCGTCATGGGTTACAGCGGGAAATAGTATCATGATTTTAACGTTTACATTAGTTATTAGTTATATAAACGTAAAAAATATTAGAGTTTTACAATTATATTAGAGTTTATGGCCTAATATAACTCTAATAAAAGAATGAAAACAGATGTCTGACTTTACTCTGATTTTTATTTTATTTTACCTTTTTTAAAATATAACTAATATATTTATTTATTTATTTATTGCCAACATGCTTTTAAAAAAATATTAATTGGAGTAGAATATTGTAACAACCAATTAAGGTTACTATCAATCAATTTTACTGTTAGATCGATTATTTTGATCCAATAGTTATATTTATTTTCATATTTGTATGGTTATAATTTTCCATATTTAATGTGAAAGCATTAAATATGAAAAATCATAATCATACAAGGGTGAAAATAAATATAAAGTATTAAATATGAAGAATCATAACCATACAAAGATGAAAATAAATATAATGGTGAAATTGATTGGTAGTAATCATAATTGGTTATTACAATATCCTACTCCATTTTGTTTTTAATATTTTTTTTGATAAACCACATGTATCTTTCATGGAAGACAATTTTGTTCGAAAGTAAGATTTCTTCCTCTCGGACTCTCCCCCTCCCTCCCTCACCGACTCTCCCCTCATTCTCTTTATTTAGTTTTAATTTGTAAAATTAGGACTTTCGAACCTCCGCTTCCTCTTCTCAGAACTCAAAGGATTGGACGATTGGTGGTAGACTGAAGTGGCGGACGCTGGTAGGCTGGTATCAAGGTATGAAAACTTCTCTTGTCTCTCTCTATCTCAGAAAGCATCTATGACTGTGCCTTCGGTTTGGTTAGTCTTTACCATGCATAATGCTTTTGTATTCTTTGTTTTTTGCCGGTAAATGAATGCTTTTGTATTCTATTGTAATCGAGAAATGTTTTTATAATCATTCAATTGTAATAGCTTGGTTGACTCTTGATTTTTTTTTTTCTTATGTTATGAAGTTTTCTTTTCTTTTCTTGTTTATATTTATATTTTTAATGCATTTAAAATTTTATTTTAAAAAAAATTCAGGGGCAACTCCACCACTAAATATACAAAAATAAATAAAATTTTCTGAGTCCGCCACTATATATATATATATGGGATATAGTTTCTCACGTTGCATGAGACAACTTGTCTCATGCAACACAAGAAAAAAAGTGTAAAAAGTGAGACCCACCAATGAAAAGAGAGAAAAAGAAAACAAATGGGTCTCGTTCACTTTTTCATATATTGCATAAGACAAAGATTATCATGCAACATGAAAAATTATATTTCGATATATATATATATATAGAGGCAGGATCCTTTGACACTGGTGTCAATTTTGAAGTTTGAGACCTCATCTGAGAGCCGTTACATCCTAAAAGATCAATGGTAAGGAACCTTTTTGGATCTAACGGCTCTCAGATGAGGTGTCAAACTTCAAATTTGACACCAATGTCAAAGAAACCTGCCTCATATATAGATGTGAAAATTCGACTGTTTATATGATCGATCGAGATGAGAATCAGATATTGATGCTGAAGCACAACAAACCAATGTTCAACTTTTATTTATAAAGCTTCGTTGACTGTATTCAAGATTGGTATCGGTTGGTGTTGTCACCTTCTAACTGAAAAAAAAATAATAATAGTGGCAGTATAATTCACAAGCTGGAATTTAGGATGCTTGCATTATTGGAGCAGCATGTTTCAATTAAATACCCACTTCGTGTTATGCTAAGAATAATAACCAATGAGCCAATAATTAATGAAATTCTAAAAACTAATTGCAAAGGATGGTGGAATAATTGCTAGCTGCACCTCATTCTTTATTCCGTATATAGATCGAAAATTGGTGACCGCAAATTAACAAAACACAGTGGCGAAAGCAACCACAAAAATTTTGCATGCACTATGATACACTCATGTCACTCCTCAAGAATCTATATGCATGGAATCCAATTCTGAACGTCCACCAACCCATGTCTCTATCTAAAATTATTATCAATTGACAATTCTAAAACATGCACGAAAAGTAACGTCATTTGATCACCCCACTTAATTTCACTCACACACACATAGATTATAGAATATAATGAAATGATGTCACTAGAAAAGTTACTGATTTATTTATTTACTCTTTGTCCTCCCACAAGTGTATGCATATAACCCTTGATGCCTTTAAAACACCACACACACATTTATTATGGAATATATTGAAATAAAATGGCAAATCCATGGCTGCATATTTATGAGAATTGATTGTACGTAGTTTTCAAAGAGGTTGTTTTCCAAATTTAAACTTGTGATCGAAACTTATAATCTTGCGATTATAAGGAACAATATTACTGCTGTTTCAGGGTTCGCCCTGAAATATATTGAAATAGTCTTACTAAATTAAATTATTGATTTGTTCATTTATTTTTTTTGTCCTTTCTTGCAAGTGTATGTGTATATATAAACACTCCATTACTACTTGATTGAACATGCATTTTTTCTTACTGCTATAGTTAGCTAGCTACACTGAAAACCTTAGAAAGAAAAATAATCAATATATTGAAGTAAGTTTTGTCCAATATTCATAATTTTCTTGCAGATGATAGGGTTGGAAGATGTGTATAAGGTAGTGGTAGCGGTGGTGCCACTCTACTTTGCTCTGGTGTTAGGGTATGGTTCAGTAAGGTGGTGGAACATCTTCACAAGGGAACAGTGTGATGCAATAAATAAGCTTGTGTGTTACTTCACCTTGCCATTCTTCACCTTCCAGTTCACCGCACACATCGATCCTTTCAAGATGAACTTCATGTTTATCGTTGCAGACACAATATCCAAGTTCGTCATAGTGGCGGTGCTTGCCCTTTGGGCCAAGTGTAGTAGCAAAGCGAGCTCTTGTTGGTTTATAACAAGCTTCTCTTTGTGCACTCTTACAAACGCTCTTGTTGTGGGTGTGCCAATGGTTAAGGCTATGTATGGACCCTTAGGGGTTGACCTAGTTGTTCAAGCCTCGGTTGTGCAGGCTATCATATGGCTCACTTTGCTTCTCTTTGTCTTGGAGTTTCGAAGAGCGGGAATCGAGGGTACCACTACCTTGAAATCCAAAGCAAAAACAACAAACATGACGGGTGAATTAGGTGGAGAAGGGAAAGATGTAGAGGCAACTACTACTACTGTAGCTTTGGATGTGAATGAGGAATTGGTATTAGAAGATACTACTGTTAGTAGTAAGCCTCCTTTCTTCAAGTTGATGAAGCTTGTGTGGATCAAACTTATAATGAACCCAAACACCTATGGTTGTGTCATTGGCGTTTCCTGGGCTTTCATTTCTAACAGCAGGTACTATTTTTCTTAATTTCACGGCCATGTGTTTTTGTATACCTATATCATTAATGTTGACTATATGTTTGTTTATTTGTTCATGGGACACATAGAAATTATATATATATATATATATGGAAGTAGAGGTGACAAAACGGACTCGGCGGGGCAGGCCAAGTTGTTCAACCCACCCCGCCTTTAGCCCGTCAACTCGTCGCGCTGTGTTTTTTTTTTTTTTTCAAGTGTAAAATTAGTTTGGCCTGGCGGGCCGTCCAACCCACTTTCAAAAGCAGGCCGACCCACTTTTTGGCGGGCTGTCCACTTTGTCACCTCTATATGGGAGAATAGTTTATCTTTTTGTTGGAGAAACTATTTTTTCTCTTGTTGACTCAAAAAAAATTTGATTTTTTTTTTAAACATGGTGGATCCCACAATGTTTTTCTCTGAAGAAAAAATAAAGTCTTTTTCGTAATAGGAGAGACTTGGTCCAGACTAGTCAGACTTAGTGTAGTTTGTAAATTTGTAAGAAAAAAAGTTTGTCAATATAACACTCCTCTACATATATATAATTTCTCATGTTGTATGAGACAATTTGTCTCATGCAACACAAGAACAAATAGACGAGATCCACTTATTTTCTTTCTCTCTCTTCTTCTTGGTAGATCTCATCTACTTTTTGTGTATTGTATGATACAAATTGCCTCATATAACATGAGAAATTACATCCTATATATATTATTTTTTATTTTTATTTGTCAAACGTTATTTATGTGTGAGAATGTAATGTGCATGTATATGTAGGTGGAATTTGGAGATGCCAAGCATGATAGAGGGGTCTGTATTGATCATGTCAAAGGCAGGGACGGGCACTGCCATGTTTAGTATGGGTAAGTGAGTTACTTATATATATAAATATATTGATCATGTATTTAGTGACTTCTTGATTAGCACTATGTACTCTTTATGTTAATTAAACTTGGTTGTGGTACTTAGCTAATTTCAAATTAAGAGGTTGAGAGTAGTATGTGACGTGAGTATGTGTGCATGCAGGTATTTTCATGGCACTTCAGGAGAAGGTGATTTCGTGTGGACCAAGTCTGACTGTGTTTGGTTTGGTTTTAAAGTTCATTGCGGGACCAGCAGCTATGGCTATTAGTGCAATTGTTGTAGGATTGCGCGGTGATGTTTTACGAGTCGCCATCATTCAGGTATTTCATTGATCAAACACGATACTCGCACACCAAATTCTTACACTATGTTTATATAGGTTGACGATATATAAATTGTTTTTTTATTAAGAACTTGGTATTATATTTGTCAATATAAACTTAATAACCAAATAATACATGCTAATAAAAAATTTAAATGTCGTTGACCGATCATAGAAAATGTGTAAGCATCAATTTCCTTCATTTATTTATATTTTACATAATTCATTTTATTGTATTTTCAATATCTAACTAACAAATAATGAATTCGTCTGAGTCATTTTATAATCTACTTGCTTATATATTGCAAGTAATTTTCAGTTGACATATTACGTTTTTGGAATTTATAGTAGCATACTAAATTTGTAATTGGAGTTACGTTGATTGGGAGTTCTAGGAATATTGTTCAACAAGCACAATAACTTTTTGAGTAATTAAATTAATTACTTCAGTGATGTTATATTGGTATGTGACAGTGACCACTGACTACATACCAAAACACTTTGAAGTATCAGTGTCACTGATTAATATTCTTATATGATAAATTAGTTCAAACAAAAGAAAAAAGAAACAGGTGGTGTGGACGAAGACGGCGAGGAATATGGTATAAATGTAGCACATACTATATACTAAAAAGGGCATGTCATGTTATCAAAAAAAAAAAAAAAAAGGGCATGTCATTTTTATTATTATCCTTTTGTTTTTGTAAAGCATTGCGGGTAATGTGTGATGCTTAAAGACACAAAATAACTAGAATAAATAAACCAGTTGGTAAAGTTTTCTTGCATTTGGCATAAGCATTTTAGAATAAAAAAAGAAAATTTTGGCACAAAGAAAAAAGGTTTAAAATTCATTTAGGATAAAAAAAAAAGGATATTCTATTATTCTATTAAAATTTTCACTCTATCTGTGTAGGCAGCAGTACCACAATCTATCACATCCTTCATTTACGCTAAAGAATATGGAGTGCATCCGGAGGTTCTTAGCACTGCGTAAGTTTCATATTAACCATTCAAAAGTAATAACAATATTACCAATTGCATGAGAATCTACAAATATGAATAACCATATATATATGCTTTTTTTTAATCATAGTTATTGTCATTATTATATAATATGTACACAAATTTACACAATTACACCTCTAATTATACTTAGAACTTAATAATATTGTTCCTGCAGCAATTTTTATGAAGTGTATGCTAACATTTTGGACTTTCTGGTTATCAGGGTGATCTTCGGTATGATTGTTTCGCTTCCGGTCTTAATTGCCTATTACGCAATATTGGAGTTTGTTGGACTCTGAGAGATCCCTTTTAAAAACATAAGAAACAAAATGATCGAGAAAATAGGGATAATTCTAACTTTTTTGCTTCAAGGTTGAACTGAAACTATATAGCAATCCAATTGTATCATGGATGCCTGCGTTATAATTTGTACCAATTATCCCTTGCAATGTAACACAAGCCTTGAATCCATCTATGTTTTGATGCGTATCCACAATTTGTTACTTAGAACAATATATATTTTTACCAATTTTTTTTATATCTATGTGTGGACATTAAAAGTTGCATGTTATGCGTTTTTACCATATTTAATAAATGATATATTGAGTATTCAGTACAATGAGAATACTGAAAATATTTTTATTTTTATTTTTAGATAGTACAACTGATCAGTGTTGCGGGAATATCAAACACTGATCAGTACATCATTTACTAAGTATGAATAAAAAAAGTAATATAATTACATTATCTCTGCACTTTATAATTATTTTCTCTCAAATTTTTTTTTTACTTTTTAATAAAAGAATAGGTACTCTTATAGCACTAAAAAAGTGCTCCATTTCCAATTACAACATACAGTAACCTATGTTGGCTTTTGAAAGCAGCATTATCGCAAGAGGCTTGTCCTTCAAACTTCAAACCATCTCTTTCTCTCTCAGCCATGAAAAACAAGAGCAGGCCCAGACAATTTGATGATTACTTAGTTTAACGGGCTTATATAGACGAGCCCAATATGATATATGCTGAATGTGTGTAGTCTTTAATAAATACTCAAATTTCTTCAATTAACATTATACTTACAATCAAAAAAGTTTATCACTTTTACGATCAACCTAATCATCATTAATTTTTATCAATCTAACGATTATCATTTATTGAAAATTAATAATTAATTAATAAGTGCGATCCAATAATTTTCAATAAATGATAACCGTTAGATTGACGGAAATCAACGGTAATTAGGTTGGTTGAATAGATGGTAAACTTTTTTGATTGTAAGTATATCATGCCTCTAGATATAATTGGATATTTGCAAATCACCACTAAAATAATATTTTATTAATTACAACAATCTTTACTATTTTCCAAAATTGAAATTTTCAAAGACCTGTATTTTTTTATATTTTAAATTGATTTTTTATCATCAGTAAAATAATCTTTTAACAATTAAACAAATGTTCTCTTAATTTTTTATTTATATTTGTAATATTCACTTGTATTTAAAATTACCTTAACAATGCATGAGATATTTTCTATTTAAGTTTCTTATAATATAATGAAAATGATATATTTTAAATGAATTTATATATCAAACTTTTTTTTATTAATTCCTCTAAAGTGAGATGATAGATTTTAAAATGTAAAGTACAATATTATAATTGTTAAATACAAAATAAAGGAAATATATATATATATGTCCTTTTAAAAGACATAGAGTTGTGTCATTTTAAGTAAGAGAAAAACACAAGAAATGAAAATCATGTAGGGGAAAGTGGATATATTTTTTTAATTTAAATTTTAAATAAAAAATAATTTGTGTCTTTCTCTCACTTAAAATGACACAACTCTATATCCTTTAAAAGGACAAATATTTTTTCATATATATATATCATCTCTACAATATTAAAACTCACCTTATTCAATAAAGGAAAATGATATATTTTAAATGAATTTATATATCAAACTTTTTTTTATTAATTCCTCTGAAGTGAGATGATAGATTTTAAAATGTAAAGTACAATATTATAATAGTTAATTAAATGAAGGAATTATAATTTTACAATTTCATATATATATATATATATATATATATATATATATATATATATGGAATAAGATATTTTACTTATCTTTTTATCTTACCTATTCATTTTTAATATCATTAGATCATAATCTCAATCTCTTTCCTATTAAGATTCTGAATCTAATATTATTAAAGATGAATAGGTAAGGTAAGAAAAAAAGTTAGGTAGAATAATTTATTCTTTTATATATATATATTTATATATTATCTTAATCTCAATTATTAATTTCTTATTCAATAATTGTAACCTATATAGCACGGACTCGTGCTTTTTCTCAAAATTTACGTGTCGAACACGTGTCCGACACGGACACGCTCGGACACCCGTCCGACACGCGGTCAATATTTGGGGACACGCGGTCAACTCTCTGACACGTTCGGACACGTTTTTCCGACACGCAGTTAACTTTTTCGGACACGCGGTCAACGCTCGGACACGTTTTTTTTTATTATTTTTAAATCTTAATTTTTTTTTATTTTTTTGGTAAGCTTAATTTTATTTTTTTAACTAAATATAAAAAAATAATTTATAAATTAATTTTTTTTCTGTTATGAAATTTGAAAAGAAAATTTAACAAAGTACGAAAAATTATTTTATTTATATTTATGTTATGAAATTTAAATATTTGATTGATTATATAACTTATTATGGACTCTTATATGTATTAAATATAAATTATATTATATATATCAAAAAATTTATTTAATATCAAAACGTGTTCCTGTAGGAAATCTTAGATTTATGCGGAAGCGGTTTAGGACCTAGTACATTGGTATGCTTACCGAATCATCCTTGTTTCACAATTACCTCTCGGTGCGCAGGTCTCGTGTAGAATCTTCCCTTGTAGGATTCCTCTTCACGAACAGCTCATCTCAGCGCCGCAGCACGAACAACCTCCTTGAAGCTGGACTGTGGTAGATCTTCCAAACTATCTCTCGAGGAGGAAGGGGAAGTGTGTGGGCACTGATTAGATTCAGAGCTTGCCTCTTTCTCACAAAAAGACCTTTTTTTTGGCTGATGACTTAAGAGGTACTATTTATATGGGTTCCAAGAAATCCTAACTCATTGGGCTCTAGGTTCCTTGGGCTCTTCTCATACTAATAACCCATTTGGGCTTTAGTAAAAGAGCAAACCCAACAATCTCCCACTTGCTCTTTTGGATACAAACTTGAGTCGTAAAACCCAAGATCATGTAACCCATAAGTCATCATCTATTCGAAAAATACCCCATCCCTTGTCTCAAGCTAGCTTGGGGATCTACCATCGGTTATTAATCAAGGCTCCTGATAATCAACGAATGATTATCTAATTCGGTGCTACTCCACTAAAAGCCCGAACTTGAACTCCAAGATTAACAACACTTATAACATGAATATGCATCGCCCCTTTGTAGAATGTCTATAATTGATTGACAAGTTTTCTCTAACTCAATCAATTATTTATTCCCTTGACTATGATAGTTTCTCTAATGGATTACATGCACTGGCCAGTGTCTTTAATATCCAAGTACCGAAACATATCAAGGGGACATATCCTACAAATTCCATGTTGTTTATCTCATAAATACCGATAATCAAATAATCTCACTCCCAAAATACCGAGTTATTGGCCGTCAATAGATCGAACCTCACCCGTTGGTAAATCAAAGAATGAAAACTATTTGATTACCTATTTATAATAAACTCAGGATTAAGAGCAATCCCATAACTATAGTTAACTGGAGATTTGATACCTTATGACAGAAAAACAACCTTAATCAAATCTCTCCTTGATCCTTTCAATATGAATGTTAATTCACACCAATATTTTACAATGATTCGGACAAAATCATTTCATAAAATATTGCAGCCTGAATAAAGTGCCCAACTTTATTTAACGGCTGTGACTCCATTCATCAATTGTGAGATCCTATGATCATGTCCTCCATGAACGTATCCATATGATCATATACTCCACAATTTGATCCGGACCTTTATGTTTGTAAATAGTGCGCAAAATAAATAAATAAAACCTTATTTATGAAATTCAGAAAATTATTTATTGTTTCATCGTCTTACTCCAAGAGCACAATGAAAACAATAACTCTGACTTGCTTAATGCAAGTCTGGGATCCTCCTAAGACCCAAAGAAGTAACATGCCTCTCGAACACAAGTTCAGGCAAACTCTTAGTAACTGGGTCTGCAAGATCCACCTTTAATGTTATCTGAGTTTAGTAAAAACTCATAGCTCGAGGTTGATTTTCTTGAGTCAATATCCACTTGAAATAACTGAATTTTTGAAAACTCAGCTTTTCAAGACTCCCACTAGAATATACCAGCATATAATCTCTCGTTCTCCAAAGATACTTGAGTACATGCTTAACAATAATCTAGTATTCCTCTAGGTTCAAAATGGTACTATCTCGCTACTCCCACTGCGTGACAGATGTCTGGTTTAACGCCCAACATGATATGCATGAGTCTACCTTTGCCAAAGCATAAGATATCTTGCTCATGCATTCTTCCTTCTTAGAAGTCTTTGGTCACTCCTTAGGAAGATGAATTCCACATCTGAGAATTATAATTCTTCTCTTAGAATTCTCATGTTGAATTTTGGGTTTTGTCAATGTAAGTAGCCTGAGGTGATGCCAACAACTTATTCTTCCGGACTCATAAGAGTTTTATACCAAGAATATAATTGGCTTCCCCAGTACTTCCATACCAAAACACTAACTTAGCCAACTCTTTATGCTTGATATTACCTCCACATTGTTTCTAATAAGGAGCATATCATCTACATAAAGTACCAGAAAAGCTAATGTCTTCCGTTGTATCTTTTACATACAAATACACATCATTCATCAAGGTTCTCTTAAAATCAAAATTTTGATAACCTGATCAAAACTGATGTTTCAAGACCTGGACGCTTGCTTAAGTCTATGAAATAGACTTTCACAACTTGCATACCGTGTGTTCCTACTCATTTGCTATAAACCATTTTGGTTGTTGTATGTAGATATCCTGACATCCAACTCCCAAAATGAAATCTCATAATTGAGACTTATAGCAACTAAGAGAATCTGGATAAACTCAAGCATGGCGTCTGGCAAAAAATGCCTCCAAGCTAGCTTTGAAGGTTTTCACCTTTCTGTCCATCCTCTCTGTGCCTTTTATGTCCACACGCACCTTGTGGGTTTTACTCCTCTTGGTGTCTTTACTAGGACCGAACGGAGTTGAAATACAAGTATTTCATCTCATTGTTCATAGCCTGAGCAACACTTGATCAACAACATCTTCTAGTGCATTATCGTAACTAGTAGGATCAATGTCACTCAACAAGAAACAACTTGAGAGTTAACAAGGTTCTCTCCCACTACGAATGTACTGCACTAGACCTTGTGTATTTATAGGTAAAACAAAGAGTGGGTCAAATGATGGATCTTCAATTTCTTGAGGATCCGCTTATCCTTGATATTGTTCCTTCTCATGTGATACTAATATTTCTAGTAGTTTCACTTATATATTATCATGTTGAATTTCCAATCATGGTTCTCTTGTTTGTTCACTAGAGATATATCTATCCCCTCTTGAACAATCAAGGGAACAATGGATGAAGCTTCTAGAGATTCTGGAAATTCTTGATCTGAGATAAATCTCATCAAGAATAACCTAACTTAAGAGCTTATAATTTCTTTGGTGAAAATCCTTGTTCATCATCATTTCCATTCAACATAACAAATTTAAAAAGGGTACAGGACATAGGTAATAAAGACTATTTAAACAATGTACCAGAACAAACAAGACGAAGATGAACTTCGAAATGTAACTGAGGAATCAATTGCATTGTCAACCCATGTTTTAACCAAAACAACTAACAAAAATTGAATTCCTCTTGAAATCTGGAACAAATAAACAGTCACCCAAAACCATAGTCTTATAAATAACTTGTCCTACTGCAAATGCAGACACAAGTTCCCATTTTCAAGCTTAAAATATCTATATCCATTGCTGACAGGTATGCCATGTTTGAACTACTACAAAGAGTAACAAACATAATCAGTGATTCCTGAATCAATAATTCATTCACTGATCAGGCCTTGATATGCCCATGTCAGGTTCTTTTCATCACCTATGGACAATTTTTCTTTCAGTATCCCTTCAGTCTGCACTTGAAGAACTTTCCTTGCGGCTTCTTCATAGCAACTGGTTTGACAACTGATAACCAAGTCATTTTGTTCTTGTTACCACCCTTGGGTTTCCCTTTGGATTTAACAAGACTCTTAGCAAAACCTGCACCGACTGCATTCTGTCTAGCAGAATGCTAGACGCAGCAAACATGTCATTAAGAGTTTGAAGCATTTCTACTCCACTCTTAATCATGTACACTTGCTTCTGCAAGTATTTGGAAAGACTGACAATAATATAGCAGCGAACTACCATATCTGCCCTTTCCTAATCTGAGAAATGCATCTTAATTTCCTTAGACGCATCCTCTGCAGGTTGCTATGGCCCTCGCATTGTCAGGACAAATTTTAGCTTCCATGTTTTAGAACAATATCAAAGATTTGCTTTTCACTTATTCATAGTTGGTACCATCTAGAGGTTTTCGACTCAATCATTTCTAAGATGTTTTCTGAAAAACATATAAAGCACACAATTACAAACAAATAATGCAATAAACAAACGAAGTGCGAGTAGATTCTCATAACTACTCTTGTTTATTGTTAACAATCCTTCAGTTTATCTTTACAAGGCTTACGATGGGCAAGTCACTTGTAAAAATCAAAATTGTTATTTGGGCCTTCAGTGCCATTGCCAGAGCCTCGATGGGAGGGTTAACAATTTTACCAAAGTTGAATGTAATTAACCATTGTTTAATTTCAAAATTATCCTTAGTGTCTAAGCATTGCCGACGATGGGCCGTACAATACTTTACTAAAATTTTGAAATTATTAAGATTTAATCTAGTGAAATCTGATTATCCTTATCCGATGGGGCTTCAGCGATAACCATTTCACTAATAAACCCACAAATGGAGCCCGCAGGTTTTAAAATTAATTAATTTTTAAAACCTTCACCCATTCAACATTTTTGTTTGAGAATTTTCATAAGCCCAGTCGAATTCATTGTTTAATTTCAAAATTATCTTTAATAACTTAGTATTATCGACGATGGGACGTACAATACTTTATTAAAATTTTGAAATTATTAAGGCCCAATAAAATCCAATCATGCTTATCCGTTGGGGCCTCACATGATTATTTTATTGATAGGCCCACAATGCGCCTGGAGGTTAAATTAATTTCTTAATTTAAATCTCCTCCCATAGATATTTAAGTCCAATCTAATAAAATCCAATCATGCTTATTCGAAGGGACTTCACATGATTATTTTATTAATGGTCCTATAATGCGCTTGAAGGTTAAATTAATCTCTTAATTTAAATCTCCTTCCATTCAACATAAGCAACATTTTCTAATTTCCAAGAATTATTTAATTGAGAGTATCCTTTGTTCGATTTCAAAAACTATATAAGTAAGAGCGCCGATAAACGTGCACTAAGCTTAACATAATTTTGAAAGCATTAAGGTCCTGAAATCCGGTCACTTTACGTCAGCGTGTGCTCCAAACAATCATGATACACGAATGTTGTATGCAGCGTGTGTTATTCCATGACCATTTCAGAAAAACCCACAAATTACTCGCAAAATAAAAGAATTCTCTGAGGAAATTTTCTCTAATTATTTTTCTAGATTTAAATCATCCAAATAGCTGACTTAATTATTAATCTAGATTGCAACAATCATAATAATTATCAATTATGAGGATAATTTGAAATCAAAATAATTTCCATAACGATTATTTGTCTTGATGTTAATTATCCAAAATTAATTAATTCAATTATTAATCTAGATTTTTAATAAAAATCATAATAATTATTAATTAATTTCTTAGGATGATTTAAATTCAAAATAATCCCATAATAACTATCATACCAGTTGCTGAAGACATAATAGCTATTATGCTCATGCAATCATACAAGTTATGCAACAATATGGCACCACCTATTCTATATGGCATGTTATCGCAATAAAGCATGTTATCAATCATATAATTTATACCAATCAATAAAAGCATTAAATAATAAATCATAATTACTTTAATCCATGGCCTTCCTATTTTAAAGAAAATAAAATTAAATTAAATTAAATAATACAACTTTGGAATTCGACTTTCGCCTAGCCCATAGTATCTGTCTCAAGCCCCTTTAGGGTTTCATAGGCCCAAAAGCCCAAAGACCCAATCCTTTGGCGAGAAACCCTAGGACGCGAAAGAGGAACCCTAGCCGTCAGGTCTGCCGCGCCGTCACCCAAAGTCAAATCAGGCTGAAACTCCAGGGGAAGGACCGCCACGTAGAGACGAGTACACCGCCGCCGGAACCACCCAAAAAGGTGGCCGGACGCTCTCTCACTCTCCCATTCTTTGCCGGAGAGTGGCGGCCACTCTCAGACTCTTGTAGAGGCGCGTGGTGGAGCGTGTAGTCTCCGATGGCGGTGATCCACCCACCGTTGCGTTCGTCTTTCCATCCTCTTTCCAACCATATATAGGTCGCCCCATTCCGAGATCGGTAAGTCCTCGAAAAGTCTCCGACAGTGCTGACTGCGCATCTTCCTCGCGATTTCTCGATCTTGAACTTTTACAAAATATTAAAAAAATACACAGAAATTCCAAAAATAAACAAAAACAGCAAGGAGGAAACCTAATCATATGGGATTAGCCTCTTTGTTACAAATCGAGAAATACACGAGAGACCCTAACCATGGATTAAAGCATTTTTACCGATTAAAACTTAAACTTTTATGAAAATGAATTATAAAATACACATGCTAGATTCATACCATAATCCTAGAACCCTAGGTGCCACATTTCAAGAAGCAAAACTAATTACATGAATAGTGAAACTAGATTCGCATACCAATGTACAGCCAAGGCTCTGATACCAATTGTAGGAAATCTTAGATTTATGCGGAAGCGGTTTAGGACCTAGTACATTGGTATGCTTACCGAATCATCCTTGTTTCACAATTACCTCTCGGTGCGCAGGTCTCGTGTAGAATCTTCCCTTGTAGGATTCCTCTTCACGAACAGCTCATCTCAGCGCCGCAGCACGAACAACCTCCTTGAAGCTGGACTGTGGCAGATCTTCCAAACTATCTCTCGAGGAGGAAGGGGAAGTGTGTGGGCACTGATTAGATTCAGAGCTTGCCTCTTTCTCACAAAAAGACCTTTTTTTTGGCTGATGACTTAAGAGGTACTATTTATATGGGTTCCAAGAAATCCTAACTCATTGGGCTCTAGGTTCCTTGGGCTCTTCTCATACTAATAACCCATTTGGGCTTTAGTAAAAGAGCAAACCCAACAGTTCCAACGTGTCGAAATATGATATTTTTTAAAATTAATGTGTCGACGTGGCGTGTCGTGTCTTGTGTCCCGTGTCTGTGCATTGTTTGTAACTCACCTTTTAAAAGGGTCGCTCATGTCAACCTTTTCTCCCTCCCAGTTGCAAGTTACAACTTTATGTCAAAGTGACCAAACCCTGAAAAGTAAGTGCACCCATTTCTCCATCGCAGGCCCAAACCAAGCTTTAAGTAAACTTGTTGGCCCGTAATAAATATCTAGCTATCCCAGTCCCTGGGATAATTAAGCGTGAGTGTTTCGGCCAGGGTTTTAAAACTTGGACAAGTTATCATTCGGTTGAGCTATTAGGATATTGGGTGAGTAGTTCAATCGAGTTTAATCAGATTTTAAAATAATAGATAATAAATATTAAATTATTGACATTATGTCCAAAAAAGAAAAGTGGTCTAATGGTAAGTCTTTTTCCCCTCAAACAAAGGGACTAAAGTTTGAATCATATTGCTTGTAAAATGAATATATTTTACACAATTTAACATAAAATCGGTTGAACCCGATCCGAGCTGGGTTTTAGAAATTGGTTCCAGGCATGTGAGTACATGACCAAATATATATATAAGAAAAAAATTTCTCAAACAGCTTGAGATATATTTATCTATGTTCATCCAAAAATTGATTCCCTTTTTCTGTCTATGCTTTTGTTACCATTAATCCATCTTTTGTACGGTTATGATTTAGTAGTCAAAGATAAAGTTATCTCAAACAACTTGAGAAACAATAAGCTCATATATATATATATATGGTTAAAACTAATATTATGTTGTAGGAAAGTTCTTAGGTCATGTCATAGAGACAAGA
Organism: Gastrolobium bilobum; assembly: GCF_033153095.1. Lineage (NCBI taxonomy): Eukaryota > Viridiplantae > Streptophyta > Magnoliopsida > Fabales > Fabaceae > Gastrolobium > Gastrolobium bilobum. The sequence continues at coordinate 125,241 of NW_026896740.1, read as the reverse complement.
GATTGTGGGGTCCACTATTTTTAAAAATAAAAGAAAAGTTAAAGAAATGATGGGCCCACTTTTATGTTTGTGTAGGAAGATTGCTTGTGTCATGTAAAAGGAGGAAAACATTACCCTATATATATATTATAAATAAGAACTGAACACATAACCTAATATAAATCACTCAAGCACCTTACTATCAGACGAAATTAGTGGCTTAACCAAATCTATATTTTAAAAAAGGAGAAAGGCTAGCACTACATTTTTAGGTATTTATCATTAAATGAAAACCCAAAATTGCTACATCAAGTAACTTAATGTTATTTTTTATTAGTGGAATCAATGTGAAATCTCACCTACTAATAAAAAATTATTATAAATATTTTTTTTTTAAATATTGCCTGCATTTCTATCTTAAATAAATATACATAAGCATCATATTCATAACTAGGCACGTCTATATCCATAACGTTTATTGAAAAGGTGGAAGGAAACAAGTGGGCTTCTAAAGAATTGCGAGCTATGATTCACATGGACGAATGCTGAGGTAGCCAGCTATCATTTTTAGATTCAGTGAATTTTTTATGGGAAAAACACTTATTTAGGAAAAGTGCTTTCTCATGCGCCTGATTAAAAAAAAAAATTTGTTTTTTTTTTAAAAAAAAAAAAAGTCATGGTCAGTCCCATTATGTTTTTGCGTACGAGGGAGATGGAAAAATCGTCCAGTCACATCAGAGATTCAAAACCTATTTTTTATTTTATTTTTTTATTATCTGTTATTCGAATTGGAATTGAGTAGGATTATATAGTCTGCAAAACTCTTTCTACTAAATTTTAACACAATTATGTTTTTAATGACTCAAACTCGAAATCATTGATTAAATTAAAATAGCCTCTTATCAATTCATTTACATGATTGGTGGTAATTCACTTAATAACATAGCTTGAAGTAATGCGTCTAACCTATGTCTTGACTTGGAGCAAATATATAGTGGTCTCGGCTCATGTGAGCCGTCCATGGAGAAAAGGGAGGAGAGAGGAGAGAAAGAAAGAGAGAGAAAAGGATCAGGGAATTAATTTCCCTTGACTTGACATGAACACAACACCCTACATTACACACACTCTTAACACACACACCCCACACCACTAAGTTAACCCTAGTGGTGCTACTTGACAACTCTAAGGACTTGTTTGGAGCACTTGATAAAGAAGAAAGAATGAGATAACTTATCATATTCTACTTTTATCTCTTGTTTGGTAGGTCAATAGGATATGATTAGCTTATCCTATTGTCTCATTTTATCCTATCCAATACATGATTTCTTATCCGATGGGGGGAGCTGGGTTAAGATTCAACATGATAGGATACCAATATTGAATACTCAATATATCTCCAAACTATCCAATATATCTCCACGCTACTCAATATATTTGTATTTATTGAATACCCTTGACTTCACCAAAAAGAAAGAGAGAGAAAAGGATCAAGGGAATTAATTTCCCTTGACTTGACATCCTCATTTGACTTGACAACTCTAAAAGCAATTAGGAGTGAAAGGAAAAGAAATTAAAAAAAAAAAATGGAAGATAAATGTGCTTTGACATTTTATTCATGTGTTTATGGATCATATCATACTAGGCAAATTGGAAAGCAAAACTTTTCAAAAGAAGGAGAAAAATGAATATGATCATTGTGCTTACCTTTCATCAACAGCGTTCTCTAGGAATCGGTTTATATCGGATCAAATTGGTTGTTCTTTTCACAATTGTGCCATTATTTGAGCATGAAGAATGAATTGAATTGCAGCTCTCACCACTGAATAGGAAAGATGAAAGAAAATTAAATAAAATTTATGCAACGTGATAATGACTTTGCATATTTGATTATTGAGAAAATCACATGCAGAAAAGTTTTTAATTCTTAGAAGAGCAATTGATGGGAGAGAAGATATTTTTTTATTTTTAGTAAACGATCTTTTTAATGGTTGATATATGCTTAATATAATCATTATTATCCAAAATACTTACGACAATATAACTACATCAAGCCATCAACCCTATGGATGTATGGCTCAAAAAGTGAAATCACTCATTATAATTCCAAAAATCAAAAATAAATTACTTTAAAAAATCAATAATCTTAATATATATTATATAATAAAAAAATGTAATTAGTTATAGTTGAATATAGGATAAAATCCTCATAATTAAAGAGCCACATGTATGAAAATCAATCATTTTAATATAGTAGAACATAAATATAATTAATGTGTTACGTGTATGAAAAAAAATACAAAAAAGGGAAATAAAAAATTAGTTAAAAGAAATAATTGATTTTCCCAATGAGAAGAAAAACAACAATCGTAAACATTGCGTTAATCATTTTAAAGTTGGCTTATAGGTGCTTTCTTCTCTTCTACCAAAAATAATTAATATATTATTCTGAAAAATCCTACACTGTGATTTTTTTCCATTCCAAATACAGTTGTTACAATTGAGCATTTGCCACAAAATTGTTATAGCTTTTGCCTCCAAAATCACAAATTGTAACATTGTTTTTCCTTTTCAATATTAACAAAATGATTTGTTTTGTTTTCTACAAGGAATTCATTAACTCAAAAGTTCGTGCTTCTCACGATTGTTGTTCTTTGTTATTTTAATGTTACTTTACAAAAGTTGTTGAATAACACTTAATAGTATCTATAAAAAAAGGCTGAAGGTTTTATCTTAAGACTTATCACATGACCTTCTCTTATAATTAAATTCAAACTAAAAACTTAACTGAATCATGATTCAATTAGTTTAAGTGAACAAAATAGTTGGATTTTTAAAACATTACTAATAATGGAGCTCCGTTGTCAAAAGAAAAATGAAAATAGAAGGCTGCCAAAAGAATAATAAGGATAAAAAATAATAAGGGTGTGCATGACAACTTCCAATTTTTTTTAAAAAAAAACCGATTTATTTTTAAAAAAATCAATTTATTTTCCTTATCTAGAGAATGAACCCACTAAAAAGAATTGGTTTAACTGATACATGTTTTATTCGACTTAAGCAAGGTCTTAAGTTCAAGTCATTGTGAATGCAAAAAATTCTCTTTGGGAGAGCTAGCCCCATCATGAACCTGCCTCAAAACAGAATTGTCTTCCGTAAAGAATACGATTTATAAAAAATAAAATAAACAAACCCGTAACTTAAGAACACAAATTAAAAAAAGTTAAAAATACATATTCTCTTATGTGAGGATTGAAATCTCTCAATGGAAATAAAAATATATTAAAAAAAATGAAATAAAAATAAATATATTATGTTTTTTTTCCCAAAAATTCTTCTATAAAATAAAATAAAATTATTTTTCTCCTTAAAAGAAGCAATATAACATAACGGTGCTAGAGAATATAATAATTGTCATATGCATACACCAAGTCAAAAACTTCATCAAGGATAGTTCAAAGGCATTGTTTAAGTCACAAAAACTTCATCATGGAAATATATACCTTTTTGTAAGCTTCAAGGAAAACTTAGCACATGTGTTTATGTGACGTTACTACGCCAAAACCACATGCCAGTGATGTCACCGCCAGTTGCGGTAGTTTATTATATATAATTTAACAAAGAGAATGAAGGAACATGTCGATTGGATTTCCAGAAAACGTTTTACTTCTTCAACGTAAGAAAATACATGTGTTACAACATTCATATACAACGTTTATTTGTTTTTGCCTTCATGTCTGGTAGTGTTTTTCTCTTTCTTTCTCTCTTGTCAACTAACTATCTCATCATCCACTATCTCTAAAGCAAAGGTACTTACCCTTATGATCACAATCATTTCTGCTACTAACCAACTTGTTTTTCAATTTGATTTCGATATTTCATGGCGATGCTTTTGCTTTTGGTCAATAGTTACACAGAACAAAGACATATATAGCGTTGTGTTTTGCTCTGCTTCTTAATGCAGAAAATGAAGCCACCTGGTCGTGTAAGCTACTCTTTCCTTCATTCATATATTATATGATATACATTTTTATTTGTGTTATTACCATTGATTCAATTCTCGTTTATCTATAATGTTTATGTGAGACACTAGTTGAAGCTGAAGCCTTTATCTAAAAGGGTCTTTTTTTTCTTAAGTAACCATGCTGTTTCTTTTCGTTTTCCTTTTAATTTTTTTCAGGACTATAAATTGTTATGTGGCCATGAAAATGGCAGGGTTGGAGAGATTTGAAATATTGCAATGTTTCCGTATGTTTTACTTCTTCATCTAATCTTACCCTCTTTATCTTGTGTTACCAGGAATTTCTGGCTGCTGATCCAAGGTGCAAAAAATCTTGCCTTTGTGGCATCTTGGCTGTAGCTTCTTTACTTTGTGCTATTTTGCTTTTCACGAGTTCATTCTTTGCAGAACGCTACAACCAGGTATATAAATAAATCCTTACCTCAGGATAAACAAGTGAAATGGTTTTCTCTGCTTGGTGTTGTTTTAAGGTTACTATTCATATGCCAACTGGGGTTGACCCTAATGGTTGATTTTCCGCTCATTAAAAATGCATAACTTGTACAGCTGGTTCGAATTCTTGTCGAGATTGGTGGTTTTACTTTGACTTGGACTTTAAATGTTGGGATTGGCCACTCCTAGTATTGAAATATTAGGATGTCTATTTGTAGATCAAATAATCAATTGGATTTGACTTTGATGAAGTAGGGATAGGATAACGTAAAAGAACCAATTCAATCCAAAAAATTTAAGCTTTTGGATGAGGCTACGTTAATGGTTTTATATATATCAACATGCCCCCTCACATGAGAGCCCATTTGACTTGAAGGGTAGACGATGCACAGGCCCACCTACCTGTGCATAGAAAGAAATTCCACTAGAAAGAATGTGAGAGCGGTGAGGATCGAACCCGGTACACCAGACCATGTAAAAAAATCAATTCAACCCAAAAGTTTAAGCTTTTGGGTGAGGCTACATTAATGGTTTTATATATCTCAAGAGATACATATTCTTCCAAATTCTGATCATGTGGAATAACCCTTTTGGTTTCATGCTACAGAAACTATCAAGATGGAGAGTGAACTTCCAGAATTTGGGAATTGATAAATGCAAGGTTCATTCTCTTGCTGTGTATGCCTTCCTGCACCAGACTAGATGCATGTACATTACATAATATTTTAGATGAGTCATTCATTATCTACTATTTCAGATGTTCAACTTTGACGCTTATATTTGTTTGTCTTGTTTAATAGAATCAGTGCAGGCCTACTGGAAGTCAGGCATTACCGGAAGGTATAGTCTCAAATACTTCCAATTTGGAAATGCGACCTTTGTGGGGTCCTCCCATTACTACGAAAGGTCATTCCACAATAGATGTGAGTTTCATTTAGTCTGTTATGTGACCTATCAAGATCATATTATTAGGGTCATTCATTTTCTCCTCAGTGAAAGGAAATTTTGTTAGTACTTAGTAGTTGGCTTATTAAAATCGATTCAGATACCCCTCTACTTTCACAAGTCGGGGAATCTTGTGCACCAGGATTTGCCCTTTATTTATATTGTGTTGTGTTTAATGCGGGGAAAGATTACATATTTACATGTTCAGATTTAGTGAGCCTTGAAATAACTTTTTACAATTTTCTACTCTCCTTGTAGATTTTTTAGTGTGAAGTTATTGATTTAGGAAAAGTAGTCTCTTTAACAGAGTTCAGCTTCATTTGCATGCTTTTGATGCTATTCTTCTCCTAGTTATTTTTCTTTGCTTCTGAGTACGTATTGACTTGGAGACATTTGAACAGATTAAGGCAAATGCATCAGCCAATTTGTTTGCAATGGCAGTGGGGATAACACAGAAAGATCTTGTGAACAAGATGGTCAAAAAGGTCCTTCAATTGAATTTTGTACAGATTGCTCATTGCTACTATTCTATTTTGAAGTTTATTGACTCTTTCTACACCAAATTGCAGTTTCTAGCAAGTGATTTCGTTGTGATGCTCTTCCACTATGATGGTATTGTTGATGGATGGAAGGATTTTGAATGGAGTAATCATGTCATTCATGTGTCTGCAATCAATCAAAGTAAATGGTATGTGACCATACGCTTCATTACCATCAATAATTTAAAGAATTTCAGTTATCCTTTAAGTGGTTTTTTCTTGGACATGTTTTCAATGACTAGGTGGTTTGCCAAGCGTTTCTTACACCCTGACATAGTTGCAGAATATGACTATATTTTCCTTTGGGATGAGGATCTTGGAGTTGAAAATTTCCACCCTGATAAGTATGTTCAATTTATTCTGTAAACAGTGGACCATAATCTTAAGGATTAGTGGTTGATATTTTCTGGTTCAATGATTTTAGGTATGTTTCTATTATAAAAAGTGAAGGGTTGGAGATATCTCAACCAGCACTTGATCGTGACAAATCGGAGATGCATCATCAGATTACCGTACGTCAGAGGAGATCACAAGTGCACAGGTTGTCAATAATGATTTTGTTTTTATTGTAAGAAACATTTTTATCTTTAATTTTTTGTCTCAGCGCACAGCATCTACAATTAACTATAAAAACCACTAAAAATCACTCCTCGTTAAATCTGACTAGCGAGTGTGGGGTGGAGGAAATCCTCGTACGCAGTCTTATCCTTGCATAATTACAAAAAGATTGTTTACTGGATTCGAACTCATGACTTTTCAGTCATTTACCTTTCAGTCATAGAGTAACAGTTCTACAATTAACTATATAGAACACAAATAGTTTCAACTTTATGAGGGATGGCTGGTTCCTATTATCTCATTGGTTAGACAATGGGTTACCAATTACCATCAACACAACAAACAGAATGCAATATGTATTTGTAGGCTATAGCTTTTTATTTTTGTTCTTGTAGTTAAGGCATTTAGTAGTTTGGTTACTTAATAACCAAATTTCTGAGTTCAAATTTCCCCAACCTGTGGTAATGAACTTTCATTGACAAACCATATGAATAAGCTTAAAAGTGGATACTTACTCGTGTCTATGTATATTGTGTATGTTTTTTGGTCATTGTGGGATCAGAAGGATTTACAAACCCCGTGGTAGTGGTAAAGGCTGTGATGAAAGTAGCACTGCTCCTCCTTGCACAGGGTAAAAGTTTCTTGTGGTAACTGCTAATTTAATGTGTATTCACTTTATATATTACTTTAAAGAAAGTTAACTATTTGTTTTAGATGGGTAGAAATGATGGCTCCTGTTTTCTCGAGAGATTCCTGGCGTTGCGTTTGGTATTTGATCCAGGTGCACCATTCTGTTATGTTAATGCTGGTGCCGCTTCTTCTTTAGCAAAAGGTTACATATTCATTCATCATTTATGGTTTATTTTACAGAATGACTTGATCCATGCATGGGGTCTAGATATGCAGCTTGGCTACTGTGCTCAGGCAAGTTAAGCTTGTTATTTTTTGGTTCAATTTGATGATTCCCTATTCTCTATATGTTGAATATTCCCCCTCTGACATTCTCTTATTTCTTTTACTTTTACCTTTACTTGATGGAAATTAAAATGTAAGTAATGCATGTCATGTTCCTTAAGAATAAATTAAGTGGAACTATATGAAAAAAAAATTCATTGTTATTATTACTTTTCCTGCTTAGTTTATAATAGAAGTCCTTTTTGCTTTTGGGCTTCCATAACAAGTGACCTTGTTTAGGGTGATCGAACAAAAAATGTTGGTGTGGTGGATGCTGAATACATAGTCCACTACGGTCATCCTACTCTTGGAGGCATAGATGAGACTGAGGTAAAAAATATGGGATGACATCTTTATACTTCGCACAAATGATTGTCCTCTTTAGTTTGCAAAGTTATAATTCGTAGTATGATTCATATCTGGACTATGTGCCTCTAATTCTCTCTGCCCTGAAACTGAAATTATCTTTGACTTGCAGGGATCATCTCACGCAAAGGATCATAGAGTTGATGTAAGTTACAGTCTTAGTCTTTCAACCGAAACCATTGGCACACTGTTTAAATTTTATAAGGACTTCAAAAGAGTAATCAGAAAAATATTATTATAATTGTGTATTAATCTGATACAAAGAGGTCTCTATTTATAAAGACTAAAAAACTTAATTCTTGACCTAATGGGCTTGGCCCAATACAACAAATACTAATAATAATAAAAGACCTAATATTTACAACACTCTCCCTCAAACTGAGGAATAAATATTTATCATTCACAGCTTGTTAGTAAGTTCTTGAAATCTGTCTGAAGGAAGTCTCTTTGTCAATAGATCAGCTAATTGACGCCCAGTGAGAATGTATGGAGTGGTAATCAACCCGCTACAAGTTTCTCTTTGATGAAATGATGGTCGACCTCAGTATGTTTAGTCCGATCATGTTGAACCGGATTATAAGCTATACAAATAGCGGACTTACTGTCACATAGCAGCTTCATAGGTCCCTCACATTTGATTTTGAGATCATCAAGTATAATTTTCAGCCACAGTAACTCACAAATGCCTTGAGTCATAGCTCGAAATTCAGCTTCTGCACTTGACCTGACAACCACATCTTGTTTCGTACTTCTCCATGTCACTAAGTTACCGCAAAGAAACATGCAATAACCAGTGGTAGATGATACCAACTTGAAAAGAGTAATCAGAAAAATATTATTATAATTGTGTATTAATCTGATACAAAGAGGTCTCTATTTATAGAGACTAAAAAACCTAATTCTTGATCTAATGGGCTTGGCCCAATACAACAAATACTAATAATAATAAAAGACCTAATATTTACAACATAAGGGAATGGTTATATTTACTATTATTTTAGTTTTACTACTCTTACTACCTGATTAGTTACAATTGAATCAATTTGAAATCAATGGTAATTAATTCTTTCCATTTTTCAACTGATAATTTCAAATTAATCTAACGGTAACTAATCAGTTAGTAAAACTAATAAAACTAAAATAATAGTAAGTATAATCTTTTCCGTAGCACTTTTTTTTTTTCTGTCCAAAATTACTCATCCACTTGGATTCAGAATCCATTTTCTTTGAATAATGCTTATGGAGTAGCTTGTGCTAGGTTGTTTGATAGGAAAGAAAAACATATTTTAATTTAGTTGTTTTGTTCTTTAGCCCCATGCAAATCTCTAGAGAGATGGAAAACGATGGGTTTGGTACATTGAATTGAAATCTTTTATATAGGTACTTGTCACCTTCAATGACAGTCACCTCTTATCTTCTTTTGCAAATTGCTTTTCCATTTAGCTCAGATGATCATTTGTTCACCTCCATAAGTAAATTTCTATTTATCACGTATATATCAGATTTCCTTAATGAGGAAACTTTTATGCCAAACAAATAATATGTAGTCCATATCTAAATGATGCTGTTGTTGTCACTAATATAATATTTTGGATATGGTGCAGGTGAGAAGACGTTCTTACCACGAGTTAGAAGTTTTTAGAAAACGATGGCAAAAAGCAGTTGAGGAGGATGAATGTTGGGTTGATCCATTTCAATAGCCAGTGCAAGAATTCAACTGATAGTTCAAGTTTTGTGTAGTTTTCCTAAAAATACACATCATTTATGTAAAGAGAAGCAAACCCAATTAGCAGCTAGAGCAAGTGTTGATCGTGGGAAGTGATTGAAAAAAGCTTACTACATTTTTTTTTTTGCATCTCAAAGGGCAACATGAGTTCCCGGGGAAAAGTTTTTTCTTAATTAAGCTTTGTGCATCTTGTTTAACCTTTCCTTTTTCACCTTTTCCTAAGGGAATGGTTTATTCTGTCCTTTAGTAAAATGTAAAGTGTTCTCCCATACCTTAATTGAATTTCCTATTACTTTTGTTTCACATTCAACATTAAGTCTATGGACGGATCCTAAACCATGTATGCATTGACATTCAGTGAAAGTTAATTATCCCTCAATTTGTGGTTCCAAGAAATGAATATCTAAATGATCAATATGCGAGGATAGTAAATGTAGACGGTATGGTCGTAGTCCTAACGATAGAATAGTAAATGTAGATAGTATGGTCCTATTTAAACTAGGACTGGGTGAAGGAGGCACACTTGAGTCACATGGTAAGAAGGATATTCGTAAGAATCTCTGTAGCTTTTTGTGCTGTTTTGTCTCTTACCACTTCGTCGACCCTTGAGACATTCATAAGTTTTGGGACACAACGTACAAAACCACAACAGCAAGGTGATATATGCATTTTATGCACTATATAATATATCAATTTAAATGAACCAACCAATAGTGGTAATGGATTTATGTATATGACTACATGGTGATCCAAATAGTTGCAGTTTTTAAAGTTTCCACAAGCTAAAGAAAATATGTCTGCAGCAAAATAGAAATACCAATATGGTGACATATTGACTTACCAATCAGAATACATGGATGGAACAAACAATCTAGCTCATTAAAAATAAATAAATAAATAAAATTAAGGCAGAATAATGAAACAGCCACTACCCTTCACATTTTATCCTTAAAATATGCTTTGAACAGCACATGGGTTGTAGCCAAGATGAGGTCAGAAAGATTCCCAAACAATGTTTTCAAGACACCAGATTCAGATGCAAGTCCAAAGCTTACAGCCGTACTACTCATCCTTACAACTTTAACAATGCTGATAAATATTCATGCTTTATAAGCATAACAGAAGTATTAGTATTAGTATTAGTATTATACAACACTTTAGAAAAGAAAGAATGAACCAACAACTTTGTGTTGACAAATGGGAGTCAATTTTGTAGCAAAGAGCAATGAACCAACAACTTACAAATACAGCAGGTTTGTAGCTAAGGCTTAATTGCCTTACTCCCACCCAACTACCACCCACTTTTAACTTTTATATATATATATATATATATATATATATATATACACGGTTGGGTACACCAATATGCATTAATATCATCACATCTATCTTCTCCATCAACAATTAAAACCCATCAACACAGAAGCTTTTAGCCAAAAATAGCGCTCTTCAGTCCCCTCTATCAAAGGTAAGTAAAAAGCTAACCATCTGCCCCTCTTTTGTTTCCCTCTAAGGGTTGCCCATTTATCAATTCTGGGACCACCCAAATCAATATGCATGACACAGATCCCTTTTCATATAGTGTGGGGGCTAAATGACACCATTTTACTTTGATTACAAGTTTGGTTAAAAACTTCCATTTGTTGCATCAAACTAGAGTAGTAAAGATACAAATTCACAGACCAGTAATATGCGTTTATGATTATCAAGATAATAACTTTTTATTTATCAGGTAACAAGCATTTCTAATCTAAGCCAAAGAAACCATGAATGCTAGTTTATGCCACAAGAGAAAACAGATGCTTGGGGAAAGTGAAGGTAATTGCAGGATGAAGAGTGGATTTAGTGGAAGCAGCAAAATATTAGTACATAGGAGAAATCACCATATAATATTCAATTAAAAAATCCACAAGTAGAACAGCTCATTGTTAAAATAAACAAATTAAATAATTAAAGGAAGAAACCCACAAGTCCTCTTAACAAAATGAGCATAAGTTGTAAAGTTTCATCTTAGTCTTAGCCAAACGACAGCCTCACTGAGCACTAGCATTACTATATTCATTCAAAAAAGTTAAAAATTATCATCAACCCCAATATCTCCACTTAAAGGGACAAACTTTCTTGATTCCTGATGTACTCCATATACTATATCATATATTGATATTCTCACAATCAGACAATGTGCTATCTCCAGGCACCCCTAACAAATCCCAGTAAGAACTGCATAAAGAAAAAAAAAATTCCTGGAAATAACAATCCCTGGATAATAATAATGATGATAATGATAATTAATAAACAAACAAATCTAAGAACAGATATTCTTCACTTCTCATTCACACTTGGAACGGAACTAATTAAAGATAACCCTAAATTTCAATTATTCTTATAAAATTATAATAAGGGAGCAAGGAAGAGGGAATCAAAGATGGCATCCAAAGCAATTACAGGTCTTGGGGGTGAATGAACAGAAACCGAAAGGTCTATTGGGAATGTTGCAATTGATGGCATAGCAACATGGAGAGGGCAAGCAGACCCCTTTTGCTCCACCACAGCAAGTGCACAGAGCACATATCTGGAAGCTTCCAAGCTTCCTTCTGCTCTCATTCATCACCATCATCATCTCCATCTTCCCATCCTCCATCACAGGCACCATTGGAACTGACCCATTTGCCTCCTACCTCATAAAAGAACATTCTTTTTTAAATTCACAGTACTACCCATGAGAAAAATTCACAAGAAACTTTACTAGGGAAAAAAAAAAAAAAAGTAGCTAGATCAATTAATTGAATTCAAAAAGGTAGACTTAGATTTTGTGTGTGTGAGAGAGAGAGAAGAAAGAATACTCACATGGAACAAGCTCGCCTCATTGGCTAAAATGGACAAAAGAATGAGAGAGATGATGAGGCCATGAGCAGGCATCATGGTTAGTTTGGTCACTGACAAAGTACTGTTTACTCTTAGGTTTGTGTTTGGAAAGGGGCTGTTAATCTAGCTTCAAATTGGTGTATCATAAATGTGTTGTTTGGTGCCTATTTATGCAACAATATTTGAGCTTTGGCTTGGTAAGGTTGTAGATGGAGTTATAGTAAACCAAACTAACAGAAGAAGAACTAGATTTGCAGATTGCACAAGTAAAGGAAGGAGTAGAAACTAAGAAGACAAGGCAAAATGAATTATGAGTTGGAAGAGAGTGTTATAACAAAGAAGAACAAGTACAACAAGAACAAGGGTTTCCCTTTATCTCTAGAGGTAAAGAGAAAAAGGAGAAGAGAGAGAAAACTAAGACATTTGATTGAGAAAATCAAACTCTTTCTCTCTCTCTCTTTGTCCATCAAAGTCAAGTATAAAAAGTAATTAGTGCTGTGTTCAACCCAAATGTGTGAATGTCTGTCAACCAAATAAATGCACAAAATTAACAAACAAACAAAAAAATGTAGTAAAAATACAACTATACAAGTACTGTAAGAAAGAAAGAAAATTAGTGTGGACCTCATTATTGTGTGTTCATGTGAACACAAGCACTACATGTAGCAGATGAGTCTTCACATTTTCTCTCATAATAGATGCAAGTTGGCACTCACATACAAGCTTATGTTTTGGAAAAGACACGATTATAAGATATTTATTATTGGACGGGTATAAAACGCGTGAAGCAAGATAGATTTTCTGCTTCTATTCTTTCTTTCTTTTCTTTTTTTTTAAATAAATACTCTTTTTGGTATACGACAAAAAAGAAATTTATTTTAATTTCTTAAAAACAAAAATACTCATATTAGTTCTTTTTAAAAGACTAACATAAATATTATTTGAATTTTAAAAAAATCACAATTTTAAAGCACTGAAATTTTATAAGAACCACAAATCAATTTTTTTTTTCTCAAAAATTAATTTGGACCCCGTATTTTTTCTTGAGTATAAAAAAAAAAAGTATTTACGCTTTTTGTTACTAGGATAAAATAAAGATAGATTATATGCTGGATACTTGGTATACAAATTTCGAAATCGACTTGCATAAGATAATATTATTCGGGGAAAAATCATATTACAAATTTTTTGTTTATAAATTTAATTATGTATTTTAGAGAATATAATTATACAAACACTTAAGTGTGTATTTTTAGAAATAAATATTTGAGTTTGTAAGAGTTTATAAATAAAAAATTTATAAATATAACTCTTCTTATATTATTTATCATTATAATAGAGAATATAGTCTTCGTTTCTTACAAACAAAAAAGATTATGATCTAAATTCTTAAAAAAAAAAAAAAGATCATGCTCTAACAGCATGAATAAATAATTTAGAATCATTTTTAAGTTGAAATTAGCTTTAGAATAATGGATTTTATATTTATGAATATGTATTTATTTTTTTGAAAAAATAGTAATATAAAATTACTTTTAAAATATAAAACAAATCAGAAAATATAAAAATTAATTAATAGTTCTATTCAAATACTAATATTTAAGACTAATTTTGTAGATCAATCTCTTGGTCCTAAGAATGCTTAATTTGTTTCGTTTTGTACTTATTTTTCAAGTTTTTTACTTTGTGTACGATTTTCTTTTATAAATCTCTGGTTAAAATAAATGATCGATCCATATAAATTCTATTCTTCTGTATTTTGAATTTTATAATTTTTTTTTTTTGCAAATTAGTCGTCATTATAGATACAATTATTTACAAAATGATCTGTGTCATAAGTCCCTTTATAGCTCTTAGTATAAGAAGAAAATTAATAAAAAAAAAATGAAAGAGGAACTAATTTAAGAGCATAGGAAAACATTTACCCCAAAAAAAAAAGAGCATAGTAAAACTAAGGACATAAAATAACATCAAAGCGCCCACCCATATCATACAGGGTTGTTTACTTGTTTTTGGTCCGTTGTAGGTTGAGCCAAAATGTTAAGTATAATTTAAGTTGATAAATTCCAACCCGTCTCTATATAAGTAATAAATTATTCGAATTAGTCTGTATATATATATATTTTTTTATACATGTATGTATTTTTTATTTTATTTGTATAAATACAGTTTAAAAATTTTAATTTTAAAAATTTATTTAATTAATATATATATTAAAAAACTTAAATTAATCTATCTAAAAGAATCAAAATTAACTATTATTTAAATAAATTACTTTATTTAACGAAAAAAATAAAATAAATTATTTTATACTAATTTTTATTTTAAAATAACAATTAAATAAATTCTAAAAAACTAATAGTTATGGTCATTAATTCTAAAATTTTCGGCTGGTAAGTTAATCAGCTTAAGCCATACCGACTTAAGCAAAAACAAGAGTAACCAAAAAAAAAATTTGCTTTATTTGTTTCCAATCAGTTCTTTTGGCAATCCAATTAATCCAATTTGAATACTGTCAAATTATATAAAGAGTAGCTCTCTCAAAATTATTTTTTTCATTTTCAAAATTTGAACTCGAATTCTCTAATTATAAGAACCAAACTCTACAGTTAGTTTTTTATGGAGTTATTAAGCTTACTTGTTGAACTCAACTCAATTTATATCTTTTTTGTTATATAAGTTCAACATAAAATTCCATTTAACACTCCCTTCAACAAAAAATTCCATTTAACCCTCCCAAAAAAGTAATATTAAGTCGAAGCTAGGTGATGGTATGAAGTACTTTAGTAACAATAAGAAAGTGTAGGGACTCGAAGGGGAAAAAAAGAAGAACAACAAAACAAAATATAATTTTTTTTAAAAAAAAAAAAACTAAAACAAATCTTCTTTTAAGTTTTCTGATACCCATTAGGCGTGAGAGTAATTCTTATTAAAAAAAACTGCCTCTCCATATTAGTGCTTTTACATTAATTTGAATTCTTACTTAAATTGTCAATAGCTACGTTTGAAAATTAGTTCTTTCATATTTAGTTTACTGTTGTGTGTGCTTTTGCATAATTTTATTGGAAATGATAGATACAAAGACAAAAAAAATCTAAAAGATCCTCACAAAACACTTTAATGTAATGCAATGATTTTTAAAATTTCTCAACTACTCTTTGATGTATTGTAAAATTATTAATTGCGCATTTATTGTTTATCTAATTTTATATCTTCGAGGTTCAGGTAGATATTGATCACTAACTGTGCCATTCGTTTTTTGCTTTTTAAGTCTTTGTAGTTTGTAGTTCTGGGGCAGTTAAGTGTTAATCAATGAAGCACTCCTAACAAGTCCAATAAATTGTTCTTTTCAGATGTTCAGAAAACTAGCACAGTAAAACACAGATTTGGCTGGCAACACAAGAATGCAAAATACATTATTAGCCCAAGATCGTGACAAATCTCATTACACCGTTCTCTGTGAATAACAACATAAATGAAAGAAGAAAGAATCGACAGAATACCTGCATAAGCTTATTGATAGCAAGTACTAGAATCAGTGAGCAACACATAAAATACATGTATCTTCAGCCACAGAAATCCTGAATCTTATAAGGGGCAGGTTATAATTACAAATTTTTTGTTTATAAATTACATTATGTACTACGAATAGTACATACTCAAGTAGTATGTACTACTCTTACAAACTATACTATGTATTACAAGTAGTATATACTAATATACTATCCGTAGTACATAGTATAGTTTATAAACAAAAAGTTAAGTTTATAAATATAACCCTGCTCATCCTATAAAGCCTCCACAAAAGATTTAAATTCCCAACTATGATTTAGTTGCATGTGAACTGTTAACCAAACTCCAAGTCAAAAAGGACCATCCACCCACCTTTAAGTGAAGCATGTAATTGAGTAATTTGTAGCCTGAACCCTACAAGAACAAGTCACTTTTGCTTTGAGGCTTGAAATCTGCATAACAGCATATAATTAACATGTTGTGCTTCTGCTGCCACTAAAATTCACAGTTTAAACTCTTTACCCTTCAACTTCTGCAAAATGAACTCTATCCAGGACAATCAATCTCTACAAAAAGAATAAATATATCATGGGAAAGTAGAACTAGGAATAAAATTCTAGAACAGTAGCTTTTATTTTGACTTGAAAAAAATATACACGCATAAATAACCAAGACTTCCATGGACTGCTGCTAAATTCTGATAAGAATGTGCAAAAATATGAAAAATAAAAGGATATTGAATCCTAGTGATGGCTTGACGTTGAAATAGACAGCATAAACCCAACTGTTTGAGAAAGAAAAGGCTTTGCAATGAATTTCAAACCTGCACCAAACAAAGATTCACACAGGAGCCAAATATTGATCATTATAAATTTCCAGAAAGATATATTTTACATATTGGGAAAACTTTAAATAGAGTGACTGGCTTAAGGACTGAAAAAGAAACGTTCACATTGGATTTTGACCAAATGTGACAAATATTTGTGAAATTTATACAATTTGGCAGCATGAAAATCCAGACCAACTGAATCTGTCAACTGCATTCAATAGCAGGTTGACTCAATCAAATTGACATGAACTCTGTAGTGTCTGCACATCTCCAGCAATGGGAAAATCAATTTACAGATTGCCCTTTTCTCCCTTTAAAAAAAATTGTAAAAAGAAGATGACCCTTTCCAAGAGATATCATTATCCCTCATCATCAATGTTATCATCACCAGAAGGAATCTGTCTAGTCTCTGATAATGAAAGCCTCCTTGGCTTCGCTGAGGATGTCTCAACAAGTCCTTCTGATGATAAATTTAATGCAGCAGTTCCCGATGAAGAACCCAACAGACGCCGTCCTGGGTCATCAGCTGAAGGTGATACAGATATATTATAGGTGAAGATTCCCATTGGGTGATCAAACTTGCAACTTGGGCCAAATTTGCATATGCCATAACGTGAATAAAAGACACACAAAGGCTCTCCCTGTAGGAAACGGGACACTACCTCTATCAGCTTGTACCAAAACAATTGCATGTTACTTTACAGCATTTCACACATATTTGAAAGAAGGAAATAATAACGAAGTTATACTAGGCACATATTTCGGAAATGATATGCTACATCAAAAAGGATAGGAATCAACTTCAATAACATCAGATATCACAATTTGATTTAGACAATGTAACAAGGAAGAGCATACTTCTAACAACTCAGACTGATTAACATTGTTCTCATCATATCTAATGTCTTCAATTTTACAAAATGCTTCAAACCATTAAGTTTGCTCGGTTACTACTACAATTCTTGTGTGTCCCAATTCAAACATCTGTTAACGCTCATGCATAGTTCAATGATAGGTTTTCCCATGTATTGTGATTTAAACCATTTATGGGATGTTATGCATAGAACTAGGACATGTAAATTAAAAATATTAAAAAATAAAAATAATCTAAAATAAGAATGATTTGGGTCCTTTCATGTTATGAAAACGTTTATTGCACACTGATAGAAACCTGATATTTATGGAACAATGGAGACTAGCTCCTTACAACAGAGGACAATGAATTCCTCTCTAATTCCTCAAAATAGAAAAAGTAAAGATAATCAAGACTTTCAAGAGGTCTGGTTCTCTCCTCCCAATTCCTTCACTCACTAACCTCCTGCCTACTCTTTCCCTCCGTTGCCATATATCTCATGCTGCCACGTAGGATATTAGTTACTCCCCTTGCAAGTCATGCTTAATTGGAAGGAGCTGATCCGTTGCTTCTCATGTAACTTCTTCCAAACATACACCTTCTTAAGTGGGTATCTATCACACACCCAAGTAAAAGTGATAATTTTAAATCATTATAAACAACCTCTTTGCAAAATATGCAAGGGTAAGACTACGACCCTCACAAGCCAGGTTTCGTGGGAAATGGCCTTTTCTTTTTTCTTTTTCTTTTTATGCTTGTTAGTAACTTGTCCTTCTCTTGGAGAAAAACTTCAATACACCGAGACCACCGAACTCGGTGCTCCCTTTTACTAAAAAAGGAAAATAATTCCCTTTTTATCCATGTTTTTTTTTATTTTAGTAAAAGGGAGCACCGAGTTCGGTAGTCCCAGTGCATTGAAGTTTTTCTCCTTCTCTTGATAGTAACTTGTTATTCTGTGTTGATAACTTTCGAAATGTGTTAGTAGCCTAACTTTTAAAACAAGTGATAAAATGTTATCAAAGCACAAAATAAGTTATCAACATAGAACACAAAGAAAAGTTATCACCACTGTCTTCAGTAAAGTGGTGTTAAATATACAACACTACTTTGGCTTACAAATTTCATTGTTGCTCATTTTAGCTCCTAGATTGAGTTTATCATTTTAGGAAATAGATAGTTACAAAACCCAAAATCAGAAGACATACAAGATCCTAAGATTCCTACATAGAGTCCCACAATTGTGTTTTGTCTATCTCTCTACTAAATTCATAGCATCCTGTTAGGAGCTAAATTTTGAGGATAGAAATCTAGATAATAGACAAATGTAAAGTCTAAAGAATAATACAGCAACAAATCAAATAATCCGATAAGAAAAATTAAGAAAACTAATTCTTTTTCCAGGCCGTACTAAACTCAAAAGTCAAAACCTATGAGAACTATAAAGAAGTATAAATTCAGAAACAAAATAATCTAAAAGAAAAATAAACTTGGCATATAGAACTCAATAGCAAGAATTCAACTCACATGACGTAAAGGAAGGCCTATGGGACTCAAAACACAGTCAGGAGCAGGAATCAGCCTCTCACGTGGATGATGGAAACGACAGACTGCACCAAACTTACAATCTCCAGTCTTCATGTAGAATTGGCATTCAGGTTGATCAGGTCTCTCAGGAAATATGTTCTCCCTCTGCAATGCATAGAATCCTACAGGAACAGAGTCAGAACGGAATTGAGAATATGCCCCTTGGGATCCTGCATTTGTTGGTTCACCTTGGCGAGAAGTTCCATAGGTTTGACCACTTCCTGCTACTTGCTGTGAACTGTCTGATCCCATTTGACCCTGGAAAAATGAATATTGTATTAGGATGTTGACACATCTCAGCAATGGCTGAGTTCTAGTAAAATAGTTGAGGACATATCTGCATGTTGCGTTATATTAATAGTTAAAAGGATTGTTCACCATAATGTCATAGAGGCTCTGATACCATACTATAAAACAGCTATTCCGAAAACTTAAGACATTAGGTGAAAGCACGTGAACATGAATAGTTTTATATCAAACAAATGTTTAACTTAAGAAGCACTCTCCACACAAAAGTGTGCCTTATAATCAGCCACAAGCATAGAATATCACATCATTTTATTTCTTCCTTATAACCTTCTCTAAGAAAGAATGGATGAGCTTACATCGTATGTACTCCATCCAGGGACTGAAACCACTCCCTGAGGTAGAATTAAAGGTGCATAACTTGAAGGGCCTTGCCAGCGTGGACTAGGAATATAGGAAGAACTAGACCAATTTGTAATTCCTGCCGCATATGACTGCTGACCGGGTGTAGTTGGAGAATGTATGGTAGGATAAACAGGCGAACCCCGCATTGAAAGCACCATGTTACTTGGTTGAGGATGGTGGAATTTGCAAGTGTTACCAAATTTGCATTGTCCAGTTCTTAAATAATAAGCGCATTCAGGCTCATTCTGCATCAACAAGAAACAAAGAAAATATAGAATTAGACTATTAATATCAACAATCCCACAAAACGTTCAGGTGTCAAATATTAAATAGAAGTATGCAAGGCCACAAAATTTTATAAAACATAAACAGGACAGGAAGAAGCATTATCTGAATTAAAGCTTTTCAGTCTAAAAGTGTTGCGGGCAAGTTAATGATGTTAAAATATTCAATACTAACTTGGCGGAGTGGATAGCCTAAAATATTTAAGGCAACTCTTCCAGCAATCCCAGCCTTGTCTCTAGGATGATGAAACCTGCATGTGGCTCCAAATTTGCAAGTTCCAGTCTTCAGATAATACTGGAAAGTACAAAAAAGGGGGTCAATATTTGTAATATGGTGAATATTTAAATACACAAGTACATATATATACTATGTCATGACCAAAACTAGTTCTTAACACTATAAGGTTGATGTAAACGTCGATATTAACTATAAAGATAATCAACTATATACTCAAATACGCAAATCAAACCAAAACAAACACTTTATAGTTTGATATGAGGTCATTTTCCAGCTCTTTTTCTTCAAAAAAAGAAAAGAAATAAAATAAAATTTAATGCACTTCGATTAATAAAATGCTTAACTGGATTTTAGTCAGATGAAAGCCAAACTGAACTAATTTTAGATAACATAAACTAGTTACCTCAAAATTTAGGTGAAGTCGTGCATACAGAAAGCAAATTCAAATTCTATTAACTTTCCACTCAAGGCCAAAATATACCACATAATCTAAATAAACAATTCAAGAGACGAGTACAGAAAATGGATGGTATGCCTCACACAACTTGGTCATGAGGACCCAAAAAAGTATTAAATCCAAATCCAACTACCCTACACAGATTGCTAAGCCACTACAACGCTTAGCAATCATCCACATGTGTAGCCACATGCCACCTTATGCACGTCTATCCTACTAAGGTAGTTTATGTGGATAATATCTTATTACAAGGAACTATTAAGAAGGCATCATAGGCCTAAAAATAGTATTTATCTAAACACTTTCAAACTAAAGACTTGGTAGACTTCAGTACTTTATTGGGATTGAAGTTATGTAGTCAAATATAGGTATAGTCATTTTTCAAAGGACATATGCTCTCGATATTTTGAAAGAAACTAGATTGCTAGATTGTAAACCCATTATTACTCCTATATATCTGATTGTTAAGCTTCAACCAAATCAAGAAAGAGCTTTATTGAAACCCAGGAAGATATCTTAGATTAGTGGGAAAACTGTTTTATCTCACCATGACCAGGTTGGTGTGTGTCAATTCCTTAACTCTCCATGTGATAGCCACTGGGATACAGTAATTCAGATGTTGAGATAGATCAAGAGCTCTCCAAGAAAGGGATTGATTTATGAAAATAGAGGACATGCAGATATTGTTGAGTATGCAGATGTAGATTGCGTAAGTTCTCCTTGTGACAGAAAATCAACTTCTGGGTATTGACTCCTTATTGGGGGCAACCTCATCTCATGGAAAAACAAGTACCATTATTTAGTTGCGAGGCCAAGCACAGAAGCAAAGTATCTCTTTCAACTAGTGAACTTATATGGTTAAAACAATTACTTTAAAACTTAGGTTTTGTAAGACAAGTCCTATAAAACTTATTTGTTATAACTAAGCTATATTGCACATTGCCTCTAATCCAATCTTCCATGAGGGAACCAGACACATGGAGGTTGGTAGCCATCTTATATGTAAGAAGATTCTTTCTAGGGACATCGCTATTGAATTTGTGAACTCCAATGATCAAATAGCATACATCTTCACCAAATCTCTTTGAGCTCCAAGAATAACTTACATATATAACAAGCTTGATGCATATGACATATATCCACCAGCTTGAGGAGTGTTAGTTATTATAAATAATATCCTTATCTCATATCCCCACAATTTAGGAGTTTCATTTTTCTTTTGGTGGGGTAGGAGTTTCATTTTATTAGGGATTTGAATTGTAATCAGATTTAAACATAAATTCATAAGAGCTGAGAGGAATTCTCTTGGGCATTTCCAAGTATTCTAAAGATTTCAAGTGTCACAATTTTGAAAAATTATAAAATTCCACCATAAAAAGATAAAATTCACAGAGGATGCACATAAACAAGCAATATGCACCTTATGCACTCATTGAGAAACAAGTACATGCCTGACATTCTGGCTGCCCTATCCTTTCTGGGAACTCGCCTTTCATTCGTGCAGTGGCAATAGCCTGATAGTATCCAAAGAAAAGCTTATCAGGTATCTGTTATTTAATTAATAATGTGTGACCAAAAATTAAAAGTACCAACAGTACAGCAAGATAGTTTCAACATTATGCAGCGCAGCAACATGATTTATTTATTTTAATGAGTCAAAACAGGTCAAAGAAATTTACTTGTGAAAAATGCATGTATGGTTACAGGGAAAAAGAAAATTCTAAACACAAATGCAAAATTATATCCTCCCAAGTGTGTGTGCTCATCTTGGTTTGTCTGCTAATTTATGACAGGATCCAGTTGAATATATGGAAAATGAAAGCATTTTTTATGTAAATAAACCAAGCAAAAAGCACATGTTGAAAGAAGAATATAAAAGGACAACGGCAAATAATTTTCAACTGTCTATTGCTTCCATCACCTTGGGAGATTCTATGGTGATAATAGGAGTGCTTTGGAATGAATGAATATAAAAACCTAAGAACCATGTATCAACAATATCTAATACATATATAATAAATTTATAATTACAATATGTCCAAATGTATTGCAGTTCATACCAGCTTCCTGTTAGGGGGATGATTAAATCGACATGTTGCTCCAAATCTACAAAGACCAGTTCTGATGTAATATGAACAATCTGGTTCTCCAGGATGCTCGGGATAAGGTCCTGATTCCATTGTTTCACTTGACCTCAAGTTCATTTGCCACATTGCATCTGAAATAACATGATATGAACAAGTCAGTTTCTCAATAGAGGCATCATCTTAATCCAATTTAATCCTATAAAACAGTGAATGAAGTAATATAGCTATAAAAAATCATCAATTTCACCACATTCTAAATTTAATTAAACAAAGTCTGTGATTCTTCTATTTGTCAATTTAATTATCTTACAGTAATACAAACTTGGATTTACTTTCAAGGACATTCCCTTCTTCAGGTTGATATTTCTGTCCAAACCACACTAAAGCCCAAGGCTTTTCAAAAGCTGCCATACTCTATACTGTACGTTCTTTTTTAAAAAAAAAAAAATAGGGAAAAAGGTTCAAACTTTAAAATATTCATGGATAAAAAAGTTGAAAAAGTTTCCATAAATTGCACCTTGATCAATGATTATTAAAGTGTTAAATAAAAACAATTTATCATGAGACTACTAGACAGTATCTAAACCTAAAATTAATTTTAAAAAAAAAAAATACAAAACGAAACAGATTACTAGTTTGAATCAGGAAAGTATATTCAATATTAATTTGAATTTAAGAGAACTATAAGAAGGTTTTTATTAGGGTGATTGTCCAAAAGCAAGCACAAAAAGTAGCTTTGACTGAGATTATTTTATTTCATTTTTTTTTTCCCAGTGAAAAAGCAGTAGAACCAAGTGGCATGGCACGAGCATGAACATTCTCAAGTTTGTATAGTGTGATGGTTGGACTACATAGCAGAGACAGAAACAAGGTGTGAAGTATCTCAGATCTCACAATCACTCGCAGAGGAGCATTTGACAAATCTAGAATTGACCAAAAAATTAAAAATGAAACAGCAGCATCATGAAAACGCACATGATCAGAAAGACATGCTGTGATGAAAAAAGATAATCAAATAGAATTTAGTTATATATATGTGTGTGTGTGTGTGTGTAATATCATCAAGCATAGAAAGAAACGAAGAACAAGAGAAAGGACCTTGAGGAAGGATGGAATCGAATTCCATATAGGCATATCATCACCGTGCTGTCACTCTACACACTCACCACCACCACTCACTTACTTAAGCTATGTCTGTCTCCTCCTATGACTGTGTCTGTGTTCTGTGTTCTGTGTCTGTGTCTCCACACGATCAAACTTCCACACACCCAACAATAAATAACAACAATAATAATGATAACAATTAAATAATAATAATAATAATAATCAAATAAAACAAAAAGACAACTAAAGAGAGTTAGAGAGAGAGAGAGAGTTTGTGGAAGGAAAGAGAGGTGGCTTTGTATTGTCCACTCCACAAGTGAGAGAACAAGGAATAAAAACCAACCAACCAGAACACACCAATCATCCTGTTACTGTAACTAAAATACTATTTGCTTTATTTTTTTTTCACCCGCGTTTTCCACAACATACGTTCATCCCCCAACGTCATCTCTGCTCGAGTGCTCGCCCTCCTTTTTCCTTTTTTCTTTTCTTTTCTTTTGTTTAATCCATAAATTTTGACTTCTCTCTTTTTTTTTTACTTCAACTTGGCAATATTGTCAATTAAAATAAGCTTTTACGCTCACGTGGTCCAGCACCAGCTGCCTCAACACTTTTCTCAGATTTTTCTAATTAGTTTAAAATTATTTTAATTATAAAATAAAATATTTTCAACGGTTGAGATCATATATAGAAATTAAAAAAAAAAATCACTAACAAAACATAATTGGTAGATATATGGATTCCCTGAGCGTACTAATAGGAATTCGATACATGGTCCTATGTATAAAAAAAACTTTCTTGACCAAGGCAAAATCCACTTCGATAATCTTTGGGTATGGATGACAATCTTTATGGAATCAGTTTTTTTTTTCTCAATTTTTGTTCCTAAGAACAGAAACAGACGGAAATAGTGTTTGACAAAATCTGTTTATTTTTGTTCCCGCCATCACTAGGGGTATAAATGGGCCAGGCTGGCCAAGCCCGGCCTACATTGAGCTCGGTCTAGGTCCGATCTTTCAGAAAAGTAGAGTAGACTTAGGCTTATAAAAAAACTTTTTTAACAAATAGGCCATAGGCCAATTTTGTCAAGCCCGGCCTACAGCCTTGTAGGCTGTCCTATTTAATTTATTAAAATAAAATAATAAAATAATATTTATTTTATGTGACAAAGACGCAAAGTACCAAATACCAATATCTTTTACTTTTTGTGCTATTTTATTTTATGAAAGGAAAACTTGTCTAATGTCTCCAAATTTTATATGCTGTTGCAGCTTAAAACCATGGAGCAATGGGTACCTTGCTGGATTATGATGTTACTGATGAAGATCTTTCAATAATACTCTTTTTTTCCTTGTCTTGATGGTGGTTTAAAGATTTTTAGATAAATGATATTCTCTTGTAGACTTTATTTCAGCATCCAGTAATTGTATTTTTCTTATTTTTCTCATTTTTCTCATTTCTTTGACTCTATTCCTCTATGATATATATTCTAAAGCTGGGGTATTATGTTGACTCTTTCTTGTTTTTCATTTTTTCTTCTTATGAGAACTACTAGTGTATGCATGAATGAAACTTTCTTTGCTCTATACAATTACTTTTTTTGCTTAGTATCTACAATGGGAGGCCTACAAAGCCTGTAGGTCATGTCAGGCTTTCTTATTTTTTAAAATGGGTCTGACTTGGCCTACAAATAAAGTCTTTAATAGGCCAGTAGGCCAAATAAGCTGAATTTTTTTGACGTAGGCTTGGGCCAGGAAGGCCAAAGCCCAGCCCAACCCAGCCCATTTACACCCCTAGTCACCACTATCGCCGCAACCACTGCCGTCATTACCACCACCATTATGTCATCATCACCACGCTACCGCAACCACCACCATATCACCGGCCACCGCTACTATTGTCACCATCACCACTATCACTACCACCGTGTCACTAACATCATCTCCACCACTACTATCTCCATCACCGCTACCGTCACCACTATCACTACCACCATGCCATCATCATCACCACTATCATCGTTGTCACCACTACCACCACACCATATGAGAAGGAAAATGATGATCCGGAAAAAAAATTATGTTTAATAACAATGATTTTTTATTCAATTATTTGTTCTGTTATTAAACGCAATTTTTATTCTCGGAATAAAAATAAAACATGTTATCAAATACATTTTTACTCTCTTTGAAATTATTCCAAGTCACAAAAATAAAAAAATAATTTTTCTTTTTTCAGAAACAATGCCAAAGTACAAAATGCTTGTCATGCATATTCTCTATGTCTTGGGGGAATTAGTCTTCAACTATGAGTCGAGAAATACTTTGACCTATACTAAGAAAAATCAATTTATGACCCGTGAGGCGATAATCACTTAATTATAAAAATTACTAATAAAATATTTATTGATTTTTTAAAAAGATTTTATTATTAGATAAAATCTGACTATCCGTTTATTTGAGTTGATATGGATAATCATGGCCGGTATAATTACTTACTTATAAAGGTTAATAATTAAATATGTATTGAATTTAAAAAAAAATATTACTAGATAAAATCTTATGTTAATTCTACTAATTAATATGAACTAATTTTTTATTAGTGCAATCAGTATAAAATTTTGATTTAATCAATGTACTACGTACCCAGGTTTTATATATGTTCTTCTCTATTCCCCTCTACTCCCATTTTTGTTTTTATATTATCATTTTATTTTATTTTATTGGTGTGGGTATGGTTGAAATTGTTTCCTTTTTAATATTGAATTTTTTTAATAAGAAAATAGGGCATTGGTTGATTAGGGTTGATATTGATAATCATGTGGTGATTGGACATTGGCGCACAAAGGAAAAAAAAAAATACAGGACGAATGGATAATCAAATTGGGAAACATTGGGAAGGAAAAACAAAAACAAAAGAAGTTCATGGAAAACGGCCTGGCCTGCTGCTTTTGCGTGTAGTTGATACGCAAGAAAAAACGCCGATATTATTAATACACAAAATAACAAAATAAAAGGAAATAAAAACAATTAAAGCTATGTAAAAAAAAAAAATTGAACAAAAGGGAAAAACTAATCTCATATTGTGGGAGAGTAACTCACTTTTCTATACATTATCGATTTTAATGTAATATATTGATTATTTTTTATAAGTGAGTGGGCCTTAGTTATGATTGTATTTGTATCTATGAGCCTCACTCATGTTACATAAGATAAACAAACTTGGTACACACACAAAATGAAAGTGAGTCACACATTTTTTTTTTTTTCTCCTTTTACATGTAGGTCTCACTTATAATTTTATTTTTACAATATAAAATAATAATTTTCCTACAAAATAAGATAAATATAACCCATTAATAAAAGGAAAAAATGTTTCTACAGTTAATGCAGATAAGTTATCTGCATTTATTCCCAAAACGACGTCGTTTTGATATTGAAATCTTAAAAAAAATAAATATAAATACTATTATAATTCTGAAATGAATTAAAATTACAAAAATACCATGATTTTTGCCCCAAAACGACGTCGTATTAGACTTACTGCAGATAACTTATTTGCAGTAACTACAAAAAAATGACCCTTAATAAAATCCATAAACATATAATTTTTCCTTGTTTGATGAAATCAACTACTTGTAATAACTTTGGCAGAATAGTTTCTCCAACTGCAGGAGATTATTCTCCTGTTTTGCACAGACATCAAAAACTTCTCCTCCCTTTTTTTTCTTTTTTTTTTAAGTGGCCCCCACTCTATTCACCTCCTATAACGGGGAGTTTGGTTCAAGTTATTAAAAAAAAAAATTCTATGCATCTGATTGTGGTCTTTTGGGATCACTATGTTTGGTTCAAGATGTTGTATAATTTTGCCCATCGAATATATTTCCCTAGCTTTTGAAAAATAGGAAGCAAATGAGATAGAGAGCACTATTTAGAAGACCATTTCTAAGATAGTATTTTGTAGTTAGATGGGTAAATGTAAAGATACATTTCATTGAAAAGACAAAAAAGACACTCTTAGAAATTTTTTAATATTATTAACCAATTTTTATAAAGTATGATAAAGGGTTATTTTAGTATTTTTAACTCATTTTTCTATCAATATTTTACCTTCAACCAAATATATACTCAGAAAATTTAACCCAAATTCCCCAATAATATTTTGACGTACCAAACAACTTTTTTTAAACTTTCCTAAAAAAATAATTTTCCCACCATATTTCTATTAATTATATTTTTCTGGTAAAAATTTTTTTCTCTTGAACCAAACGCCCCCTAATAGGAGAATTTGATTTCCGAATAACTTTGAATTGAACCCATTATATTTGAAAATATCAAATTTTGAGATCTAACTGAATCATTATTGAGCAACAATTCTTAAGTATTACCTTTAAGTGTCTATTTGACATCTCTTATTTTAGCTTCTTCTTTTCCTCACGAGGAGAAGCTTAAAGCCTCTTTGACACTTCTTCTTTTAAATTAAAAGTTACTTTTAAGTTAAGGCTAAAAAAACAGGAAATCTGAGTTCGATTCTTATTAAATACATGAGGAGTTTTAATTGTGATTAAGCCCCAACTTAGATTAGTTTCATACCCGGCTCAAAAAATTGAAACTTGTGAGATATTCGAGAGCTAACTCGCCTCAAAAAGGTAATTAGGGTTGATATACAAAAAAAAAGCAAAAAAATGTTTCATGATTACACAAAATTTTAGTTTAAAAGCTCAAATTAAAAAAAAAATTGATACAATTTAAAAAAACTTCCTCTTAGGAATTTTTAACTTTTTCTTTATTATTTAAATTATATATTTTATTATAAGAATTTTGTAAAAACTTATTTGACATAACTTTTGTTTATATGGAGATGAGAAACTAAAAAAAAAAAAAAAAACCACTAAAATAGGCACAAATTATTGAGTGGTGTGTATCTAAGGAGTATGGAGCAGTGATAAAAAAATTCAAACCGAACTGGCCGGTTCGGTTAAGTTTGGCTTGGATTTGGTCTAAATGCTAATGTCTAGTTCAGGATTGGTTTAAGTGTGCAGGTCTAATTAGGGTTGTGCATAGGTCAGGTCGGGTTAGGTTTTGAGTCGACTCGACCCAACTTAGTTTTTGTAGGTCAGGTATTTTGACCTGATCCGCTTTAATTTGATTCTAGTCAGGTCAGACTTGGTTTGGATTTTTTTGAACTAGTTCAGAACCGGGTCGGATCTGACTTGACTTAGTTTCTGAAGTGGGTCTGACTTGGTTTCTGAAGTAGGTCAAATCTGACCTGACTCGTTTTTGACTTGGTTTCGTCACAAAATTTCGTCAAAATTTCTACGTTGCAAACAACAAAAATTTCCTCACAAAATTATTTTTCGTCGGAATACTTTTTGTCGAAAAGCGACGAAATTATTTCTCTTATTAAAATTTTTACAAAAAAAAATTTTCTATCGAAATTTAGTTTCCGTCAAAAGTTTTGACGAAAATGATTTCCTCCATCAAATGTTTTAAACGAAAAAAGTATTCAATCAAAAATTTTGACGAAAAATTTTTCGTTCAAAATTTCGATGGGAATGTGTTCTGACGAAAATTTCGACGAAATTTAGATTCTCTAAAGAATTTTTGACAGAATATTTTTTCCGTCCAAATTTTTTATCGAAATATTTTTTGTCAAAAAATTTTACGAAATTTTTTGACAGATATGTGTTCCGTTGAAAATTTTGAAGGAAATATTTTTTATCAAAAAACGACGAAAATATTTAGTCAAAAATTTTCGATGGAAATATTTTTCGCTAAAAATTTCAACGAAATTTTTTTTTTTTGTCAAAAAAATTAACGAAAATGTTTCCGTCGAAAACTTTCGCCGAAATTTGAATTCGATAAAGAATTTTGATGAAATTTTTTTTGTCAAAAAATCTATGGAAATGTGTTTCGTCGAAATTTTTGATGAATATGTTTTTTTGTGAAATATTTTGACAAAATTTAGATTCGGTAAAAAAATTTGACACACAAATTTTTCTGTCAAATTTTTTTACAAAAATGTTTTTAGTCACAAATTTTGATGAAAATCTTTTTCGTCAAAACGTTTTGCAAAAAATTTTGATGGAAATATTTTTCGTAAAAAAATTTGACGTAATTGTTTTACGTTCAAACTTTTCTTTTAATGTAATTGTGATTTTCTTTTTCTTTTTTTTCACATAATGGGTATGGGTCAAGTTTTGGGTCAATGAGTTATTATTAAAACAAGTCAAGTTTAAAATTGACCCAAATAAAAGTGAGTCAGTATTTAAACCAGTTCAAAAAAATAAGTATTTATGAGTCAGGTCAAGGTCAGATCAAGGACAGGGCAAGTGAATCAGTTTTTTTTCACACCTCTAGGTCTAATCATGATCTTCAAGTTTAGCATGTGCATAGGTCTGTTATAGGTGTGAAGGTCTGTTGCAAGTCTAATATCGATCTAAATCTAGTTTGTGCATAGCTTGCTAGGACCTAAATCTGGTTTTTGCACTCCTACTTGGCTACTTCAATACATTTGTTTCTGGCTTTTACACATTTTTTAGGGAAAAAAATTTAATTTATTGTAATTTAAATAAAAAAATATAAATTTATTGTTATTTTCAAAATATCTACATATGTATTGCAGTGTGTCATATTCTCACTGGGCGTCACAGATCACGCCCTATGGAGGCATCACTTCCATGTGGGTTACGTCTAAATGGAGCGTGATCAGTGATACCCAATTTGAGCATGATACATGCAATATTGATGCCCGCTTGGGGCATGAATGATGCACATATATTTATTTAAATTCTTATCATCTACACACTCTTCACAACTCTTCTCCACCATCAATTCTTACTTTTACATACACAATTATTAGTTTATTCATAGCCTTTTTTTTGTTGTTATTCCATTTAAAAATGAATTCACATTCTGATTCTGTTCGTATTGTGTTATATTACAATGGTAGAAAGGTGAGAGGCCAACGAGGAGTATTTTTTGAAGGTGAAAAAAGGCCAACACATATTAAGCACAACTCAACAATTATGAATTGCATGTGGGGTGATGTCGAAGCATGGGTCTTAGGTGGAGTGTCACTTGTCTCCTTACTGTCAAGGCTATCTGAGTCTAGGCCCAACTCCGAGCATAGTGCGTGAACATGCTCCTAC
This sequence comes from Gastrolobium bilobum, assembly GCF_033153095.1. Taxonomy (NCBI): domain Eukaryota; kingdom Viridiplantae; phylum Streptophyta; class Magnoliopsida; order Fabales; family Fabaceae; genus Gastrolobium; species Gastrolobium bilobum. The sequence goes on along the minus strand of NW_026896740.1, from coordinate 94,109 downwards.
GTCCATTGCGACATGTCCGGACTAAGACACTCCCCTTGCGTATACGACACGTCCCCCTGCCATTGCCATCGAATGAAACACCGGCTCTTGTGACTCCATATACGAATGTTGGGACTCCGACTGGCTAGGCCCACCTGGCTGCTGAGATGGCTCATAAGTCACTACAAAATTCCTAAATCACTATAAAAATTTTACGTCACTTGATATTTCTAGGTCACTAACAGTTTTCTAAGTTACTAATAAATTGGTAAATCACTAACATTTTCCTAATCTATTATTGTAATTTAAACTTTTAGAAAGCAGGTATTAAAAACTTACTTTTCGGACAGAGTTTCGCTTACCAATTTTCCACGGAAGGGAGAGCAATAACCTATTAGGGAGAAGTTAGAGTGAAGTTAGAGAGAGTAAAATGGTAAAAGTGAAAATATTTGAGATATTCATAGATTGAGTGGATCACGCCTGGTTTGGTCATGACCCACCAGGACGCCTCATTTGGGCGTGACACACTGCAATACACACATAAATATTTTGAAAACAGTAATAAATTCATATTTTTTATTTAAATTACAATAAAAAAAATTTTCTTCAATTTTTCGGTCTAACTTGGGTTTACATATGTCATTATGTTCAAAATCGATTATAAACGATAAACCGATTTTGAAATATGAATCAATTTCGAAAATTAATTCAGATTAAATAAAGGAGTTCTATTTTCTTATATTATTGGAAATAAGTATTTTTTATTATAGATACAAAATATAGTGGAACCCATTATCCATTAAAAAATGGTGATACAATTTTTGACGTAAGAAAAGCATGAGATAAATAAAATGAGAGAATGATTTCTCTAAAATAAAACAGTTCAATTTTTAAATTCAATTAGTTTAAGAGAAAAACTATTCTCATACGCTACATGAGATAAGTTTTTTCTCGTATGATAATAGTTTTTCCTCTTACATACCATTTGATAATTGTGTTATCTTTTTTTTATTTTTTCAGGTGATGAAACTTACAAGTTTATCTCTATAATATGAAATAATTTATCTTCTTTCACATGAGATTAATAAAACCCTTAATTTAAACCTAAACAATTCGGTTCAGAAAAAGAAAAAAATAATCAATTTTAGTCGAATCATGTCTAAGCCTACAATTGATGAGGATTGTTTTACCACCACCCACCACCCATCATCAATCAATCTCTTTCTAATTGTGATTTAATCTGACCGACAGATGATATTTTAAAAAACTTAGGAGGCAATTTTTTCTTTTAAAAACTAATATAACCAATCTCTGATTTAATCTGACCGACAGATGATATTTTAGAAAACTTAGGAGGCAATTTTTTCTTTTAAAAACTAATATAACCAATCTCATCTTTTTTTCTTATTGTATAAAAGATAAAATTATATTATATATATATATATATATATATATAAAAGTATACAGGTCTTTATTTTTTTTTTCTCTTTACACGATCTTACATATTTTTATATAGAAAATATATTTCTGTAATTACTGCAGATAAATTATCTATATTTACTTTCAAAATGACTGATTGAAAAATTAAAAATATAAAAACTATAATAACTCAGAAATAAATCAAAATTACAAAAATATCATAATTTTCTTCCCAAAACAAAGTTGTATTAAACTTATTGCAGATAATTTTATATGTAGGAGATAATTTTATTCGGTATAACGTTGAAAAACACCAAACCCTTTAATTATTTACTTTATCAAAATTTCAAAGACTGACCAAACGATGGTAGCTTCAGTTAGTGCTAGCTTCAGTTAGTGCAGAAAAGATATGAGCGTTGAGAGTATATATTTGATCCCAAGGGTTGTTAAAATATAATAATTAAAAACCAGCCTGACCTATAAGCATGGACGCGCATTGAATTTTTAGGTGCATTGTTTGAAGGTGGGGTTCATCAGAACCTGAGACAGAGATAGCGCGATATGAGGCTCTTGTATCGTTAGCTGCAAAAACTCGCAATGCCAGAATCAAAAGAGATAAAATGCGTAACGGAGTGAAAGCAGCGTATCGAGATCTTGCATCACAGGAAGATCTCTTCATCATACGCAATCATAATTCAGATCCCAATCAAAGCGTGTCCAGATCTCCCTAACTGAGATCTTTATTTTCTTCCACTTTCCCGAGAAATTTGTTTTTTTTTTTTTTCATTTTCTCTCCATTACTTCTTCTTCCCTCGCAATTGTAACTGCCGCTGATTCACAATGGCTCTGCGCTTCAACAATCGAAGAACCGTTTTCGCTTTTCGCATATTCCTTCTCCTCTCCTTGTTCTTCAACTTGTCGTCGACCTTTGCTCAGGTTAGTTCCCTCTCCTTCGCTCTCTTTGTTTACATGCATGAATCGCGGCCATAAATTGTTTGATTTATATGTTTAGGATTCTCTGGTTCAGAACTTGAAGGAAGATTCCGATGGATCTGTGGATCTCGGTCGCCGCGGGAAAGTGAGCATCGTTCGCTACTCTTTCTTTCTGTTATAATTCTTTTTCGTTTTGTTTTATTCGGTTGGATTCGATTGGATTGTTGAGAAAACTGAATCAAATGCGAAGGAAGATCTCGTAGAAACTGGAAATGAATGTTTGTGAGTCACTTTCTGTGAACAGATTGCATTGAATGATTTAGAAAATGATTCGTTCCTTTCTCTTGGCTTGGACTCCCCTGGTCTTGGACTCTTTGATGCTCTTTTTGCTAGTCTATCAATGATCATGGTCAGTGAGGTTAGTTTCACAACACTTCCCTGCGCTCACATTCATCGCTAAATTTTAACTATCTATTTATAGCTAGTGTGTTGTCAAGCATTTTCACTTGATCCAAGTAATGAGAGAGGAAACTGAAATTGATTGAATGAGCAAACGTGCTTGATACAAAGCTAATGTGTGGCTTATATAGACTACAGAAAGCAACCAATTAGTAACTAACTGTTAACCCTTGCAAACTAATCCAACTAATACTAACCAAACTAACTATACTGTAAATAGTAGGAGCAATCGAGTTGTTAAGAATGCTTTTGTTGCTTTATTATGTTACCTCTCTTCTATTTTTTGTTATGCCTTTTAACTGGAAATTTTTTTATGCTAGATTGGGGATGAAACATTTATAATAGCAGCTCTTATGGCTATGCGTCACCCTAAGTCAACTGTCTTGTCCGGTGCACTCGCTGCCTTGGTTGTAATGACAGTAAGTGCAACATTATTTGTGCTTTAGCCTTAACGTTCCTGCTTTGTTGTTTTCATTGTGGAATGTTTTTTGCATGGTGTTGTGCTAGACTGGTTTCAGCAACTATAGAGCACAACTTCTTTGTGCTAAAACTCTTATTATCAATGTTATCAGGATTAAAGTTAATGTGCGTTTCAATTAGGTACTTTCTACGGGACTAGGCAGGATTGTGCCAAATTTGATTTCAAGGAAGCATACAAATAGTGCTGCTACAGGTAAATTTTCTGGCTTTGATACTTATCACTTTGCAGATTTGATATTATAATTTGTGAAATTCACAGTAAAAGGAGGGTGTAAAAAATAGTTATTTTTTTGTTTTGAGTTGAAATGATCTGAGTCCACACCCTGCACCTGTTATAGAAGCTACTATAATCAGTATTGTTCAGATGTTTTATGGATGTGACAATGTGCGCTTGGCAGATGCTGTTTAATTCCATTTACTCTTCCATGTTTCCATATTAGTTGATTGTGTCTGTTTCATTCCATTTGTGCCTAGCCTTTGGTGTTCGATCTGATTCTTGATTGTGTCAACTATAAAGAATTATTATTGGTTTAGCTTCATTTGCTGTCTATTTGGGTTAAGTCACCTAGTATGGTTGTGTCTTTGCTTGGATAAAGTTCATGAGAATTCTTGTTAGCAATACAAAGCCAGAAGCTATAAATGTTATTAGCATGCACATTAAAATTTGTTTGTGGTTTTATAGTCAGAATTATGTGCTACTCAACCAATTATGAGCAATTTGTTTTTGGATTGGCATTTATGCCTCAGTGTTTTGCTTGTCACCAAATTTCCATTTATTTACTTGTGTTCATGGATGGGTTTTACACTTTTACTTTCGTTAAGCTCAATTTTGGTGTAAGATGAAGCTAAGCCTATCCCTTTTTTGTCATATACAGTTCTTTATGCTTTCTTTGGATTACGATTGCTGTACATTGCTTGGAGATCAGATTCCAAAACTTCACAGAAGAAAGAAATGGAAGAAGTATGTTTCTATTGACTCTTTATAGCATAATACTTATCACAATTCAATTATGTGCATCTGTAGCTTTGTACTTATACAAGGATGCAGATGTATTGCTTAAAGTGCCTGTATTCTGGATGGCACACTTTATTCATTAGAAATAATCATTGTAATTACTGTATTATTTTATCGTAGTTTGAAATTGAATATACTGATGAGTGATGATGACCTCTATGAATGTTAAAATATGCTAAGAGCTAGAACCTTGACATAGCTGCAAGTTTCTATGCTGCTGCTTTTTTTTTTTTTTTTTTTTTTGTAGTTCCCCTCCCCCATTATTCCACCTGGTCACTTTGCCATGTGGAGGGGAGCTCTTACCTGTAAATATGCTGCAGCTTGCATGGGTCCATTGTTGATGTAGTTCAGTTGAATAAATAAATAAAAACCAATGGGGTCAAATTTGTTGCTAAGAATTTGCTCTTGTTAACTAGGTTGAAGAAAAACTTGAAGGTGGACAAGGGAAAACTTCATATCGGCGCTTCTTTTCAAGATTTTGTACGCCAATATTTTTGGAGGCAAGTACAACTTTTGCATTGTATATGACTGAAAGATAATAACCACATCTGTAATAATATCTTCTTTTTATGCAGTCTTTTATTTTAACATTTCTTGCTGAGTGGGGTGATCGTAGCCAGATTGCGACAATTGCAGTAAGAAACTTGATTCCCCCCTCCCCCAAGATCTGTGTATTTTCTGCTTTCATGATTGATATTATGTCTTCAATGATTGATTTTTGTCGGCAGCATTTTTTTCTGTATTTGTCATATACCTTCGATTTTTCATGGTCTCTAATTTCATTCTGCAGCTGGCGACACACAAGAATGCACTGGGAGTAGCGGTTGGGGCCACTATAGGACACACCATCTGTACTTCACTGGCAGTGGTGGGAGGAAGCATGCTGGCATCTAGGATTTCCCAACGCACAGTAGCCACAGTTGGTGGCTTGCTCTTCCTCGGCTTTTCCTTGTCTTCATACTTCTACCCTCCTCTATGATTAATATAAGCGCGAATCAATCTGATTCGTAATGGCTCGTGGTCTTTCTACCTTTCTTTTTTCACTTGATTGTCCGTCCTTATTATAGAATTTGTTGTACTTACTCCCTAGGAAAGCTCGATACTAACTGAAAAATGAGATTTTGAATCCCATTCTTTTTTGTAAAATATTTTGCGTTTTCCTCTCTTCCTATTTGCACGTAGACACCCTTTGTTATTTATCATTATTTTCGAAAGGCAAAAGTATAATCCTCCTTTTCATGGCTCATTGTCAATTTGCCCATTTGTGTGTTGATAAACTTTAAGCTTGAGTTTTATGCCACCCTCCAAATTTTGTATTTTGTATTTTGATTATCGGGTTCGGCTAATGGTGTATTGCTTGTATTTGTGGTGCTGTCAATGATTGGTAACCCACTAGTATATAGGAAATAAAGTGCTAACGGTATCTCTGGGTACATTTTCAAGTGTAAAAAGTTATCCATATGCTAGCTTGACGCCTTGACCTATTGTCAAGTAGAATAAGTGACGGCATACTTTCAATTTAGATTAAAAGAAAGAGAGAGAGAAAAAAAGAACGCTAGCATGAAATTCACGCAATTGTACATTCAACTTTATTCTTTGTAAAAAGGGTGAAAATTATTTTAAAATTCATCAGCTTGTATATTCAACTGTGTATAAGTTTTATGAAAAGTATTTCATACAATTTTCCGTGTTTTGTGTTTGATCTTTTCCGAAGTTTTACTCAAATTAAAATTTACTCATATAAAATCGACAACTTCATTAAACAAGTCGAGTTTAAACACGGATAAAATTATTTATATGAGGAATGCTCACGCATGTTCGTATAAATCAAATTTTCGTGATATATACTTAAAGTCATCTCATAATATAGCTATTAATAACTTAAAAAATTATTTCATACATTTTTTAAATATTAAATACTTTTATTTTGATTTAATAATTCTTTTTTTTCTTTAATGCATGTAGGGCATGTATCAGCAAAATTCATTAAAAAAATACATTGAACAAATAATGCGCATAAGTATATACTTGAAATTTATTCTTAATTGAATTATTTGTGAGGTAAACAATTATAGTTTTAATAATTAATGCTACATAATCAGAGAAAAAAGTTCAAATTGTGACAAAATACGAGAATAAATTTTGACAAAATGCTAGGGTGCTTGCTGAAAGAACAGAGTGATAGAAGTCGTCAACAAGCATACGACGTCGCTGCGGCATAAAATTCTGATTGCTAAATATTTCAGAGTTTTGAATTCTCAAACTGAAGTCATCATATAAACCAGCCTAATATTATGTGGAAACTTAAATGTATTTATGAATTCGCTTCACAAAACGAAGGTTGGGTGTTCCATTTGGCGCCATTCATGTTCCCTCCTTCACTCCATAGTATCCAATGGGCCACCACCACCACCACCATTGAATGTTCTTCATGCCCACTCCCTCAAGAATGGTTCTCTTCAAACTTTGAATTTGGCTAACTATCTTTTGACTCTGTATGTTAAATCCGGCAACATGGACCATGCCCAGAAGCTATTTGATGAAATTCTCCACAAAAACACTCAGACGTGGACCATTCTTATTTCGGGTTATGCTAGAACTGGCTCTTCAGACGTGGTCTTTAGCCTTTTTAGAGAAATGCAGACAAAGGGTGCTTGTCCAAATCAGTATACTTTGTCTAGTGTCTTCAAGTGTTGTTCAGCTGAAAACAATCTTCAATTGGGTAAGGGTATCCATGCGTGGATGCTGAGAAATGGGATTCATGGAGATGTTGTGCTGGAGAACTCTATTCTTGATCTTTACTTGAAATGCAAGGCTTTTGAATATGCAGAAAGGCTGTTTGAGTTGATGAATGAGGGAGACATTGTGTCATGGAATATAATGATCGGCGCGTATCTGCGTGCTGGAGATGCAGATAAGTCTCTTGACATGTTCCGGAACTTGCCTTACAAGGATGTTGTGAGTTGGAATACAATCATAGACGGGCTGATGCAATGTGGTTGTGATAGATGTGCATTGCAACAACTCTATTGTATGGTGGAATGTGGGACTCTGTTCTCTGCTGTCACGTTCTCCATAGCTCTTATTTTGGCTTCCTCTTTATCACTTATGGAGCTCGGGAGACAGCTTCATGGGCAGGTCTTAAAACTTGGTTTTAATGGTGATGGTTTTATAAGAAGTTCACTCATAGAAATGTATTGCAAGTGTGGGAGAATGGATAAGGCATCTACAATTCTCAAAGATGTACCTCTGGATATTCTGAGAACAGGGAATACTGGAGTTACTTGCAAAGAATCAAAAGCAGGAATAGTTTCATGGAGTTCAATGGTTTCTGGTTATGTTTGGAATGGCAAGTATGAAGATGGTTTGAAATCTTTCAGGTTAATGGTTCGCACACTGGTTGTAGTGGATATTCGAACTGTCGCAACCGTTATATCTGCTTGTGCTAATGCTGGAATTTTGGAATTTGGTAAGCAGATGCATGCCTACATTCAGAAAATTGGGCATAGAATAAATGCTTATGTTGGCTCCTCCTTAATTGATATGTATTCTAAATCTGGTAGCTTGGATGAGGCCTGTCTGATTTTCAGACAAATTAATGAACCAAATGTTGTTTTGTGGAGCTCAATGATATCTGGCTATGCGCTACATGGTCAAGGAAGGCATGCCATTGGTCTTTTTGAAGGAATGTTGAATCAGGGTATTATACCAAATGAGGTTACCTTTTTAGGGGTTTTAAATGCATGCAGCCATGTAGGGCTGCTTGAAGAAGGCAGAAGATATTTTAGGATGATGAAAGATGCTTATTGCATCAATCCCGGAGTTGAACACTACACTTCTATGGTTGATCTTTATGGTCGAGCGGGTCACTTAATTGAGACAAAGAAATTTATCTTGGAAAATGGTATCTCTCCCTTGACTTCTGTATGGAAATCATTTTTATCGTCTTGTCGACTTCATAAAAATATTGAGATGGGAAAGTGGGTTTCTGAAATGCTACTTCAAGTTGCACCATCTGATCCAGGAGCCTATATTCTGCTATCAAATATGTATGCTTCTAATCATAGCTGGAACGAGGCTGCCAGGGTAAGGAGTTTAATGCATCAAAGAGGTGTCAAGAAGCAGCCTGGTCAATCTTGGATTCAGCTAAAGGATCAAATCCACACTTTTGTCATGGGAGATAGGTGTCACCCACAAGACAAGGAAATATATTCATATTTGGACACTTTAATTGGAAGGTTGAAGGAAATTGGATATTCCCTTGATGCGAAACTGGTCATGCAGGATGTAGAAGAAGAACAAGGGGAAGTTCTTATTAGTCATCACAGTGAAAAGCTAGCAGTTGTCTTTGGCATCATAAACACCGCCCATAGGACACCGATTCGAATAATGAAGAACCTCCGCATTTGTATGGATTGCCATAACTTCATCAAGTATGCTTCTCAACTTCTAGAACGTGAAATAATTGTGAGAGATATTCATAGGTTCCATCATTTTAAGCATGGTAGTTGCTCTTGTGGAGATTATTGGTGACAAAAGGTTAAACATATTATTACCAAGTCTAAAATATAGTCATGATGTTCAGAAGCCAATCATCATAACTTCAAAGTGTGGCATGCACATCTCAACTTATCAGTCCAGCTGAGCCTTGTAGCAATGAAGTAAAAATGATAGCAGCTATTCTTCAAGTTATTAGTTCCAGGTTTTTTCAAATCTATGGTTCATATTTTTTACATTTTTTCAAATCTAAGGTTCCAATTCTTATATCCATTATGTTATCAGATGATTCAGATGCTAGATTGACCAATCATTTCAATCTCGGTAACATCTATGATGCATTTCCTTCTGTATGCTATACAAAGTGTCGAGGAAGCAGAGTATTAGATCAGTTGGAAAGTTCTATTCTGAAACTCAATCAGCTAAGTTCTGCTGAAAACTTGGAAAGGTATGCTTTATAAAAAAAAAAAAAACCACTCCCCGTTAAACCCTACTAGCGAGCGTGAGGTGGAGGAAATCCTTGTACGCAGCCTTGCCCTTGCATAATTGCAAAGAGGCTGTTTCCTGGATTCGAACCCACGACCTTTTAGTCATGAAAGAACAATTTTACCACTCCTCCGGTTCGCCCCTTTAAAGGTATGCTTTATAAATACATCATTTTTTATTGTGATAAAAAAATGAGTATTTAGCACTCAAAATGGCATGGCTCACCCTGGGCCAAGGCAAATTAGGACTGGGCTGGGTTGGCCTGTTTTTACAAGGGCCTAGAAATTGGAGTTCATAATTCAGACTTTAGTGTTGAGCTAAAAACAAGTTAGCTTGTTTAGTCCTCCTAAAGTTGAAAAAAAAAAAATAGGTGAGAAAATTGAAAAATTAGAAAGAATGGAAGAATGGGAAAAAGTAATTGGAAAATCGGGGGGGATTTTATAACAAGTTTCAAAAAAGTACAGAGTAAAAGTATTTAATTCACAATACTCGAGAGCATAAAAACTGTTAGAACATGAAAGAATTGTAAATATAAAAAATAAAAGTAAAAATATGTTGAAGCAACTTTTGACGGTTCTGGTCATCTTTGTGAGATGAAATTTTTTTGAACTTCCTCAATGACTCCGATTTGTATATCACAAACTTACAAAAGATAAAGCATTGGTATTGGAATGGCTTCAATGTCCAAAGGTTATCTTGATGTACTTTTACTTCAAATGAATATGATGCTCTTGTATTTTCTACCTTTGTCCAGCTCGATAATCAACTTTGGGTTGACAGGAATTTGATTATAAGTTTTTTTGGTTGAACAAATTTTGGGTGGAGGGTAGGTTGCATGCTACGAGCCTAAGCCAGAAATTACAGCGATACTTAAAAATGACCTATCAATGAAAGTCTACGAACAGGAACCAAACTTAAGACCTTATTGTCTATACACTGTTTGATCCAACCAGTTAAGTAACCCTCATTGCGTACTAGATTGAAAGTTTAAACCTTTGGATTTGCCTATCCTGTCTTATGTTTGTATATTCTTAACAAAACTTGCCTAACTTTTGAATCTTTGTGCTCAAGGTCGTGTACACAAAGGAAGCTCTAGCACAAGTTCTCTGCCATCTGGGCTTTGGTTCACAATGCAGTTTTTGTTAAGATTGATGGAACTTCAGATTGGAATTGCTCTAGTGCTCTATGGCTTAACAATTTCCCATGTATTAGTAATACACTTCCTAGTTTTAACAACGGAAAATCTGAAAGACTCTTGCTCCTAAAAATTGTAATATCAGGCATAACAGACGTAAACAGTTATTCAATTCGGAATGATTGAATTGAAACAATTGAAAGATGTAGTTGTATCCTTACAATTAATAATTTTGAACAGAAGAAAATGCATCAATATTTTTTTCCTCGTGTTTTGGATGGCAATGAAATATATGTTACGTGCAATTCTTAACGTTACAATTTACACACTTGGTTGGTCACAACTAGAAAAGGACAACTTGATCTTGTATTATTAATTAAGTTGTCGTGGTCGTTATGGGCAAGAAAGAGTTTAAAAATTACTTGATACTTGTAGCCTCGTATAGGCTAAGTTAATTCTCATAGTTTTATGAACGCGTCATTAGTTCTTTACTGCTTTGCAATAATGATAATCTTAGTGAGCTTGGTTAAGTAAGATAACAACATTTGCATTATTTTGAGTGCTTAATTTACATTAAAGGAACAGTTTGGTCTTTGCAAATTATATGTGATAGATAATATCATGAATGTGGATTGGTTGGACATGTAGTTTATAAAAAAAGGAAAAAGAGTAAGAACTCATTTAAGCTTTATTAACTTGCTAAGGTTCCGTTAATCAACACACATCACATTTAGTAAGTAATGTACTATAAGGCAGGCAACTCAACCAGCCTTCAACAAACACATTTTCTATTCTTGCAATCAATGATGCATTGCTTCTTTGTATACAAGAAATATCAGATCTGGTCTCCATCGCCAGGAGGTGGATATGAAGTTCGCTTGGGATGCACTACTTCTAGTTCGAGTCCAAAACAAGTAAACAAAAAGGAACATAGATAAGAGCTTTTATGTTACCCAAAAAAAAAAAAAAAAGTGTAATATAAACTAACTGAAACAAAGATTAAGGGAGGAAAAAAAAAACAAAAAGAAATTGATGATGACTTATTGTAGAAGAGAGGCAAGTGAAGGAAATGAGAGTAAAGTAGATATGGGGAGCACTCTAAGGGGAAAATTATGATGTGATCTGATTTCAAGGTTGTGGAGTTTGGTTTTGCTTTATTCACTCACTACTCAACCTACTTTTTCAAGGTGATGTTCGTTAGATACACATAAAGTGAATTGATGGATGGAATTGACAGTGTTATATACATTGCATTATAATTAGTTTAAACAAGTCCAGACATACATACCCTGATCATGCCTATGGTTATGTCCCTTTCATATACCAAACGGATTTATTAACCATATGTAGCTTGACTTTCTATACGTAATAATAATAACATGCTCCACAACAAATTGAATTTTAAGGGAAAGGAAGTGAGTGCCACTTGTGTTGTGTCTCATTATTATATTATAACTACAACAACTACTCGGCTATAGCCTATAGCTATTATATATTGTACTTGTCAAATCTCAACTCAAGGTTGCATTTTTGCTTGCTCAAGCTCCAATACCAATTGATCTTCATTCACCCTTAAGAAAGAATGAGACAAAGAATGGAAAGGCTTGTCATTCTTCCTTTCTCTACTGGTTGTATCTCTGAGGCCAGTGTTGCTGTAGGTCTTCCACAGCCAAGAAGATCAAAATCAGACACCAGCATACCAAGAAGTCTCTCTCTATCTCTCTATCTATCTCAATTTTATATCAACAAAGATATTTATACACTATTTCTATTACATCATTCTTATATTACTTTTTGTAATTAGGTAGAGAAACTGAGAAACACACTTCTTTCTCTCTTTCTTTTTTCCCCAAACGAGTAAATATGTGAAAAAGAAAATGGGGTATAAAAATATTTTCCCATTTTATATCATCTTCTTTCCAATTTCTTTTGAAACACACACACACACACACACACACACACACACTTAATTATGATATATTTAAATATCTTGATTTCCATCTAATCTTTTATTATATGATAAGTTTAGAAGGATCTAAAGGCGTTGATGATCCAGAGAATTTGTCTGGTGAAAGCATGAAGAACTCGTTGAGGTTGCTTGACATTGTTCCAAAGCCTAACCTATCCACTAGCTTCAATAGGCTATTCAAGGGTTTCAAGAACTTCTCTCAATTGTTTTGTGAGTATGCATGTGGTACTTAACATGATGATTTAATTTTATGGTCCCTTTGTTTTGCATGTGGATTTAATTTTGTTTGTTTGTTTGTAGTGGAAAAAGAAGAGGAGTTAGAAGAACTTGAAATTGACATGGAAATAGGGTGCCCAACAAATGTGCAGCATGTGACACACATTGGTTTGGATGGTATTGCAACTTCTGCTGACCCCATGAGAGGATTGGAAAATCTCATACCTCCTGAGCTGCTCTCTTTATCTTCTCAATCTAGACAGCACCATTCTCCAAGTTAATTGAAGTTTTTATTTTATATATGATGTATTAGAAACTAGAAACATGCAAGCACGATTTGAATGTTGAAGTTATATATATATATATACATATATTATGGTGAGCAACGTTTACAATAATGTTAGTCATGATTAAATTTCTATGTAAATGTGTATAATTAAACCAAGATAAGTATCTCTCAGTTTGTAATTATTCCTAGTACATAATATACTTTCTCATTTGTTCAGTGTCAACATGATAAGCTATTTGAAGAAGTTGAATGCCATGTAATTTGGACATATTAATTTGTAATTCACTAATTCTATTAAAAGATGATCCAAACATGAGAGAGGATTTAACATTGTAACAAAGTGAGAGTCATAAAACACAAAATGTACATCAATCTCAATAGCACACATAAGCATAAGCATTCATTGAGAATGAGTAATAGAAAGAAAGAAAGAAAGTTGTTCACTTGAAGTAGTATGGAAGGTCCAACACATAAAGAAGGAAGTAAGCCCAAGTAACACCAGAAATGCCTCCAAAGAAGAACCCACCAGTGAACTTGGCCCAACCTTCAGCTGTTTGAAGCTGATCAGGCTCCTTCTTGCGGCCCGTCAAAGTAAGGGATGGTGCAGTGGATGGTGCCCCTTCATTGAAGGATGAAATCCCATAGATTGTAAGGCACATGCTGAGAATCACCACAAGCCCACCAGCTGCCAGAGAGCCAGCACCTCCAGCATAAGGTGTGTTCCTCAGAGGCCCGGCCTTCACAAATGGGCCCACAAGCAGGAACCCGTGGGCCAAACCCACCTCAATCCCCCTCAATAATGGGCTCACTGCAGTTCTATATGCTGGCAGGTTGGACAGGTACCATGCTATCAAGGGGCTTGATGTAACTGGAGTTTCAAGGCTTCCAATGAATGGGTCACCATTGATTGGCTGAATCACTTGATAGGTTGGCTGCCCCAGCAATTGCAATCACCACAAAACACCAATCATTTGTGAAAAAAAAGCACTTTATTATATTTTTGAAGTAGTTTAAATACTGGACAAAGAAAAAGTTTAAGGGATAAAACAAAATTTTGAATTTTTGTCACCCATTTTCACAAATTTTTATCACATCATGAAAAAAATATAAAAAATTCTCAGCAATCGAACAAGGTTACAAGCATAGTAAATTTTGTTTGACTCTGTAAGGTAATTGTGCATATCAAACACTTAATTGTGTTAGGTAATTGCACAAAAAATTAAAAGTACAACCAACATGTTATGTTTGTATTATCTTTAATTATGTACCAAACACATCCTATATATATAAATGGGGTTTTAGTTTGTCCTTTAACATGACCAGAAAAATTTTTCTACACACACAACATTTTGTGGGACTCACACTTAAAAAAAAAAAAACTATGGCACGCAAAACGAATCTCTATAACATTACACAATCACTTTTCCTACAATATAACTCTTATAAAACCCTATATAAATAGGGGGTTCGCTTTTTCTGCAGTTTACTGCAAATAAGTTATCTGCAGTAAGTCCAATACGACGTCGTTTTGGATGAAAATTAAGGTGTTTTTGTAATTTTAATTTATTTCAGGATTATAATAGTCTTTATATTTATAATTTTTAAGATTTCAATACCAAAACGACGTCGTTTTGAGAATAAATGCAGATAACTTATCTGGATTAACTGCAGAAATATTTTTCCAAAACCATATGTTAAAAGTAAAATATACTGCCATCATCAATCCGAATCTATATCATCATTGCTTCTATAATAAAAGCAATTCATCAATTAAGGCATGTAAGAAAAGATGAGGCAGAAAAAATAAAAGGGTCATTCGTACTTGCTCTCATACATAATACATTGGTTAGATTAGATAGATAAACTATAATAGGTTAGAATTAAGTAAGAAAGAAGTGTAAGACACACATATAGGAAGAAGTAGCTTAGTAGCTTACCTTCTCAGATTGGATGGCCTTAACAGTGAAGCTAAATTGTCTTTTAGAAGGTAAGAGGTGAAGTGGAGAAGAGCCAGAGAGACCCTTAGGTGTGACCAGAGGCCTAGTGAAGGTGGACTTGAGTTGGCTCGCCATTGGAGAAGAAGCTGCCATGGTCTTAATTTGTTAGTTCCACAAGTGAAACAACACTAATAGTTGCTACACATAGTGGCTGAAATGAGGGACCATAGTGGCTAAGTACTTTCATGCTTCTATGCAAGTTTAAGGTTGTGGCTATTGAAGCCCCTCTTATCTCATTGGCTGATACGTATATCAAAACCTTATCCCTTATCCAAAACCCAACCTTTCTATTTTTCATTGATATTTTGGTGTCTTCATGGGCTCTTTTGGGTCGGGTTAAGCCCATGCATCCAGGCCCACTTGATCCTTCCATTCATCAACACTTGACAAGGCAACTAAGTTTACGAAAAAAGCTTGGGGTGTTCAAGTTTATACGTATATCAAAACCTTATCCCTTATCCAAAACCCAACCTTTCCATTTTCATTGATATTTTGGTGTCTTCATGGGCTTTTTTGGGTCAGGCTAAGCCCATGCATGCAGGCCCACTTGATCCTTCCCCACATCAACAATTGACAAGGCAACTACGTTTATGAAAAAAGTTTGGGGGTGTTCAAGTTTATTATTGGAAGAAAGATTCATTTACAATTTTTTTTTACAAATTATACTAAGTATGACCAGTCATTCACTCTTGATAGAAGTATGACCGGTCATACTTAATGTAGTTTGTAAACAAAAAGTTTGTAAATATAACATTCCCTTATTATTGTTTTTTTGTTAAATAAATTTCATATAAATCTATATATACATTTTGATTTTTTAATTCATTTAGGGAACTTAGACTCTTCGTTATTGAGAGCTATTCAAATTATATTATTCTTTTCTTTATTTTAAATTTTTTCAGTCTTTTCCATTAAAAGATAAAAATGTTTTACAGTTTAATTTTTTTTTTGTAAACAAATCAACAAATCTCTTAACAAAAAATGTGTTAGTTGCAATTAATTTTGACTATCTTCCTATCAACTTTGAATCTTTAAAAATGAATTGAAGTTTGAGCATCCCTATTATCAATATTAAGATTTCATTCAAAATATTTATTTCATTTTATAAAATCTCAAAGTTTGTTGTAAGAATTCAACGATTAGTGATGTTTAGAGTTACAAAAAAGGAAAGAAAAATTTAAAAACCCATTGATGTTAAAATAGACTAAAATGTAACATATATTAAATTATGAGAATAACATATGTCATTTTAAAGGATAGAAGTTTATATCATTTTAGATCCTAACCGTTGATTTCTGTCCATAACGGTTATAATTTATTGGATCAAAATTATTAATTAATTAATAATAAATTTGGCCCATTAAGTTTGACCCAATAGATTATAACTGTTGATGGACGGAAATCAACGGTTAGGATCTAAAATGATATAAGGTTATATCCTTTAAAAGGATAAGTGTTTTTCCCATAAATTATTTATAGAAAAAAATGTAACTTTTAAAAATAAAAAGGAGAACGGTATAACTTAAACATCGTTAAAGAAGGAAAATATAATTTACTCGCATGATTATGATTATTTCTACTTTCTAATTTTAAGTTCATCGTAACATAAATTTTCTTTTCCATTCTTTTATATTATTTATCGGTTCATGTATTACTCAATTAATCTTATTCTAACAGGATCACATGAACTGCAATGTTTTTCCTACCAGATTTTATGATTTTCAGAAACTCAACTCCTTTGGTAGTCGCGTCTCACATTTTTAATTCACGCTCTTTTAATGAGAGGTGTAAAAAAATAAAAAATAAAAAAATATTTTGACAAAATTATAAGAAATAGTCGGCATCTAGTGGCTGCTGGGGGGGTCAAAAAAGGAGGAGCAAAGTGGAAAGTGTTGATGACATGGGTCATATAATTCTAATAATCTTTTGATGACATGGGTCATATAATTCTAATACTTGGTCCATATTCCATAGTTTACCCTATACAAAAAAAACTTTTTAAGTTTTGGAATTCTTTTAAATACTTAATAATTTTGTGGTCCATATTCCATAGTTTTTGTTTTTTATGGATCTTTCTTTCCATTTTTCCTTTGGCTGCTTTCTTGGGATAAAGAGGACAAATTTAATGACAACAGAGTGATTGTCACAGTGTCTGGACCTCCAAAATAATTCATTTGACTCTTTAACACTTTATCAGCAATTTGATCATCCAAAAGGACCACAACTGTCCACAATCTTCCGTGCAAGAAACGGCTGCTTATGGAAAATACATGCACTTAGATACGAGGAAGACAAGTTAAATTAATATTCGTTTCAATGTTTCTACAATAAATATTGATAAATTATCTATATTTATTCTCAAAATAACATCATTTTATTAAAAATTAAAAAATTATAATGAGAAAGACAATTATAACTTTAAAATAAATTATAATTATAAAAATATCTTAATATTTGTTCCAAAACGATATCATTTTGAACTCAATATAGATAACTTATTTACATTGACTGCAGAAAAAATAAACCCATTAATATTTACCAAAAAAATTAAATTAGGATACAAACCAAATATATATTTGAAAAAACACAAAGAATTTTAACTGTGATTATGTTTTTATTTTATCTGAGTGACAGAAGTATCTAACTAAAGGTTAGTAGATCGATATAAGATCAAATATTCTCTCTAGATATCTATAAATTAGATAGTTTGAGGTAGCATATCATTGTATATAATTACTAGACTTTTAGGTATATAGGCCTTATATAAGTCCAGAATAGTCCCGACTCAATATTAATTTTATAGCCGACTCCAATAATTGAAACTTGTAGGGATATTGAAAAGCCAACTCGCCTTAAAATAGAAATATAGAAACAAAATATTTGTCACTTTAAAGGACATTTAATGGGTTTTTATCGTTTCTTTCCTCCATAAAATCAGGACGAGAGAAAAAAATTATTTGTGTACAAGATAGGAGGGAAAAACTCACAAAACGCAATAATTTCACTTAAAATAACACACAATTATATTTTTTGAATGACAAATATTTTTTCCTAAAAATATTTAAATAAGAAAAAGTATATCCTGTAATTCAAATCTCATTTTGAAGTTCTTTAAAAAAAATAAAAAATACAAGCATGTTAAAATTTTCATTTCTCTTTTACCACATGAAATTTTTTAAAATGTTATATTTTCTCCAACCTCAAAATGATATTATTTTGTAATAAATAATTTTATTTTCAGGATAAATATTGAATCCTTTAAATAAAGTTTAATTATTAAGATGAAAACATATAGAAATTCAGCAAGCTAAGGATTAAAATGAAAAAAAAAATATTACTCAAAAAATTCCAGTGGAACAGAAGGTCCGAAGCTTCCGAGTTTCAACCTTAAAAGATTGAAGACCGAGGGTACAATGTCACCGACTTTAGAAGACAAGTTCAATTTCCTTTTCTTAAAATATTGAAAGGTGTTAATTCAACGCACTAGAGACTAACCAAAAAAAAAAACTTACATTCTTGGATACCACGTACTTTTTTTTTTAATTGAAATTAACTTTAGTGATTTGATTTTGATGGATCATAAAAATAAAATTACGATGTGATCAATCATGCATCCTTCGTGACTTTAACAACTCGCCTTACGAATTTTATTAAAGGCTAAGTTATTAAATTCATTCAATGATGCGAATATACTTATATACATTAGGGATATTCATCAACCGATCCAAACCGATTTAAATCACGGTGACTGAACCGAAAAATTGATAATCGAATAAACCAAAAACTGAAAAATCAAAAACAAAACAAAAAACCGCAATTTTTAATTGGATTGGATCGGTTTTCGGATTGATTGAAGAAAGCCGATCCAATCTAAACCGATCTAATATATTAATTCTCCTCTACCTACTTTGGGTCTTTCCTTAATCATAGCCCAAAAATTTCTAAACTCAAGATTCATTAACCCATCAACTAAATCCAAGAAAAAACCTAGTTACATCTCATCAACAAAATTTTATCTGTGTAGAGAGTTTCATATCTCATTTTCCCAAAAAAAATTATATTATCTTTTACTGATGTTTTTGTATTTCAATTTTTTTTTTACAAAGCCAATATATACAAAAGATGTTATTTGCACAATAATCATAAAACAAATTTTAGGATTTTCAAAAAACCGAAAATCGATCCAATCCAAACCAAGAGGAATACTAAGAGAACACTTTCTCTTGAATTTTGGGATGCTTGAAAATATAGAGGAATCCTTCTATTTATAGGCTGAAGCTTCACGTGTAAACGTATCACTCCTTCTTCTTTTTCTCCTTCCGTGTTAGCTTATGCAATTTGAATAGATATTGCACTCTTGCTCTTTCGACTATCGTCCAATGAAAAGTTGGATAAATTCAAAAGTACTAAAATGTTGCATCATAGATTTAATCAATCTCCCACTTAATGTCACTTTTGGTGAGCTTTCGAAATCTTTCTTCTCTTGCCAATTCCATGCTGCTTACGTTTCTGACAGACCATAGAACGATCGACACCATATAAACTTGTGAGCATTGTTTGGTCTTATCATAACATATGCTATGTTTTCTTTGGTGTGTATGTTCTGCATATCCATACTCCATTCCTCTACTACTTCTCTACCAAAGTGATACTGAGTTCCTATGTGTTTTGTCCTCGAATGAAAAGTTTGATTCTTTGTAATGTGCAAGACTCTCTACAATACACAGTAATTGATTGTTGTTTGTGCAAGAGCTCTTCCATTAATCTTTGAATCCAAATTGCTTCCTTGCATGCTTGAGTAGCTGCCATATATTCAGCTTATGTAGTAGAGAGAGCTACAACAATATGTAATTTAGATAACCAGCGTACAACTCCTCATGTAAGTGTAAACATATAACCTGTGGTAGATTTTCTTTTGTCATGATCATCTGCAAAGTCTGAATCAACATATCCTCTGACAATAAACTTTAACCCTCCATAACATAATGTAGCATTTGAGGTTTCTTTCATGTATCTCATGATTATCTTAACAACATTCCAATGCTATTTACCAGGATTTGTCATGAATCAGCTGACCATACCAATTACTTGAGCAATATTTGATCTTGTACAAATCATTGCATACATAAGGCTTCCCATCACTGATGCATACGGTACTCGAGACATTTTCATCACCTTTGCTTCATTTCTAGGAGACATAATTGATGATAATTTGTAATTGATATGAAATGAAGTAGAAATTGGCTTACAATCTTGCGTGTTGAAGCGCTGCAAGATTTTCTCCAAGATAATTCTTTTGAAAAAGCCAAATCTTCCTATCTTTTATTTCTCACTGAATTTGTATCCCCAAAATCTTGTTTGCCAGTTCCAAATCTTTCATATCGAACTCCCTAGCCAACTGTGCCTTTAATTCTTTGATCTAATCTTTGTTGGGGCCTACCACCAACATGTCATCCACATATAATAGCATGATAATGTAACCATTAGCATCAACCCTCTTATAATATGTACAATGATTTGAACGGAGTCTATTATATCCAAGATAAACTATAAAGGAATCACACATCTTGTACCAACATCTTGGCACATGATTTAGACCGTATAGAGATTTGGTTGACTAGCAAACCAAGTTTTCTTTTACTTTTTCTTCAAATCCTTCTAGTCAGAGCATGTAGATCTCTTCTTCGAGTTCTCCATGAAAAAAAGCAACTTTTTACATCTAGATGCTCAAGATACAGACTAAATGCAGAACATATAGCGAGAACTACTCTGATAGTGGTAAGTCTAACAAGTGAAAAAAATATCTCATTAAAATTAATATCTTCCTTTTAAGCAAATCCTTTAACCATCAATCTTGGATGATATTGTTCCACCTAATCATTTCCATCTCGTTTGATCTTATTGACCCATTTGTTACCAATGGATTTTTGACCTTCTGGAAGTGCAACAAGTTTCCAAGTTTTATTTTTATGTAAGGCTTCTATTTCTTCTTGCATTGCTTCCATCCATAGAGAAGCATTTGGATTACTCACGGTTTCGTGAAAAGTTGATTGCTCTCCTTCTTCTACAAGAAGATAGTATGCATCATGGCTTGTCATAACATAGTCTGAGTGTCATGATGATGCTTTTATTTGGCGCACTGATTGTCGAACTTCTATATTATCAGCCTCAATTAATTTTTGTTCCTTGTACTTTGGTTCAGTTTCATAGAAATCATCTTCTCCATTATTCTCAACTATCTTAACAGTAGTAATCTCCTTATAAATGCTATCATTTTCTTATTCTTTTTGCAGTTCATTTTTTTGCAAATAGTACATCTCTGCTGACTACACGGGAAGTGAGATCTCTCAACCGATACCCCTTAACACTTTCACCATAACCCAAGAATATACATTTCCTGAATTTTAGATTCAGTTTGGTTCTTTCTTGGGAGTTGTACATCACATATGTAGGATATTCGAACATATATAGCGAAGAATAATTTGGTGGTTTACCATGCCACATTTCTATTGGCGTCTTTAACTCAATTACTATTGATGGGAACCAATTTATCACGTAACAAGTGATCTTGACTATTTCTACCTAGAAAAACTTGGCTAGACCTGCAGTTCTCAACATAGCTCTTTTTTTTTTATGAAAAGTTTTGTTATTCCAATTTGCTGAGGGGTATGAACAATTATGAATTGCCTTTTAATACCTTCTTGCTTACAAAATGAAAGAAATTCACCACCTGTATATTCTCCTCCATTGTCTGTCCTCAAACACGTTATCTTTTTTCCAAATTCAAGTTTTATTTCTACTTTGAAGGTTTGGAATACATCTGACTTTCTTCTTGATTGGGTACACCTATAATCTCCTATAGTAGTCATCAATGAATAATAGAAAATACTATGCTCTTCCTAGGGACATTTTTTGTGACTCCCACACATCAGAATGAATCAAGTCTAATATGTGTTTGCTCCTAGCATTTGACGTAGCAAATTTCAATTTATTTTGCTTGCTTATAACACAGTGCTCACTGAAAGGTAAGTTTATCCACTCGAACTTATGACGAAGATTACATTTAGCAAAAATCTCCAAGCCTCGTTCTTATATGTGGCCTAGTTTGAGATGCCACATTCTTGTTAATTCTTCTTGAGTGTTGAAACTACTAATGTGTCTACTTCTAGCAATGTATCTGTCATCAGGTTTGATGTGATCTTCCCTTCTTTCATCACCACAAGAGCGCTTTTCATAACCTTCAAAATCTCTCCTTCAATATATGTCTTGCATTCGAGGTCATCTAATTATCCAATAGACATTAGATTCTTCTTTAAGCCATTCATACCTTGAATTTTATGAACAGTGCCATCATACATTTTTATCTTAACAGTACCAAGGGTCCGTTTGGATGAGCTTTTTTTCTTCAAAAGCTTCTTTTTTTCAAGAAAAAAAGCACTTCTCATTTTTAGTTCGTTTGGATGTCTGCTTTTTCTTGACAGTAGATTCTCGTTTAAAAAAAAGCAGAAGTCACAAAAAAAGCCAAAAATCTACTTTTTCCAAAAGCTAAAAATTTTAACTTCTAAGAAAAGCAAAACTCAAAAGTAAAATATTTTTTTCAAAAACTAAATATTTTTATAAAAATATAAATAGCTTTAACTTATATAAAAAGTACTTCTAAAATACGGAAGAGATAAAAGTTATTTTTTTGAGAAGCCCAAACAAACGAGCTCCAATTCTAGCAATCTCTAAAGCATGATCATTTTCCATGAACACAGATCCTTCTGAGACAGCTTCGTAAGTGCAAAACCAATCTCGTCATGGAGTCACGTGCCATATTGCTCCTGAATCCACTATCCAAACATATGTGAACTATTTTTCACCTTTAAAATTGATTGTTGCTTTGTTGTATTAGATTTCTCCTTCACCAGAGGTATTAGCTACACATCCTTAAGAAGTACTTGCTTCACGAGGTTTCTCTATATTCTTCTTATTATTCCAATAATCTTTTTTCGCATTAGTAACATTTTACATTTTTTCTTTTTCTTGACTTTGATCTACTTTGATTTTGACTCCCACTTGAGTCACGTTCAATTTATCTTCCTCTCATCTTCGACAAAGCCTCTGCTTGCTTTGAATTTTTCAATCTATCCTCCTCATTCTTCTGTCTGGATTCTTCTTCAAGAATTGTAATAATGGTATCATTGAAAGATAGGTTATTTGATAACCCTTTATTTGTTATGTTGATGATGAGTTGATTATATAAATCAGGCAGACTTTGAAGTAGAAACTCAGCACGTTCACTTTTTGCTATGTTGTAATCCAATTTGTAAGTTGAGAAAACAATGTACTCAGATTGTTGATGTGGTCAGCTATCATTGTGGACTCACTCGTTCGAAAAGTATAGAGCCTCCTCTTAAAGAATATCTTATTGTGAAGAAGAGATTTGACCTCGTATAATTTGGTGAGCATATCTCAAATTTCCTTTGTCGTCTTCTTTTGAACAAAGCTTGACAAGATCGAACCCGTCATTGCTATGTGCAAATTGGCAACAACATTGTTATCCATTTCTTTCCACTTTTCTTCTGTCAATCTAAGCAATTGCATCCAAGCAATTGTCCTTCCTTAGGATTGGCTTCATCTTCATCTTTCATAGGGAGAAACTACTCTCATTGAACTTCTTAATCTCAAATTTTGTCGTCATAGTGTTGATAATACTCTGATTATTAACTGTATCTGGTTACACTATTTTACCGTGAATAGTACCATATACGTGAACAATATCTTACGTACAAATAGTATTGTATAATAGAACAAATCCATTATATGTTAATAATATTGTAAAAGTATACAAGTTACAACCACACGTGTGAATAGTAACCATAAACAACACCGTAATGTGAATAGTAACTAATAACCAATCAGCTCTAATACACTGTTAGGTAACAAAGTATCATGCAACAAAAATAGAGTTGAGAAAAATAAAAAATTTCAAGATACTATTAATCACACCAACTGGTCGGGCAAGTGTAAACCAGTGGAAGTCTCTTCGTGCTATGCAACAATGACTGATTAAATAACCACATTTACAAAAAAAAAAAATAACCACTCATTTTTCCGTATACCAACAATGTAGTAGTTAACTTATCTTAATTTTACCATTAAAAAGATCAATAAATATACCAATTGAAGTGACATGTAAGATTTACGTGAAAAATTTAATTGAAAAAAATCACAAACAAGATTAGAAAAAAATTTCACTAAATAAAAGAAATTATAACATTTCTATAAAATATAAGAAGAAAACAATATTACTCTATGTTATATTAGAAAAATATATCTCATTCTAAATAACACTTAAAAAGACACTCTCTTGAATTTTGGGATCCTTGAAAATATAGTGGGATCTCTCAATATATAGGCCGAAACTTCACGCGTAAACGCGTTTTTATATTTTTTATATTTTTTATCTTCTTCCATGTTAATTTGTGCAATTTGAATAGATACTGCACTATTGTTCTTTTGATCACCGTCCAACAAAAAAGTTGCATAAATCCAAAAGCACCGAAATGTGACATTATCGATTTCATCACTTACTTTAATTATTATATAACAAAAAATGGCTATCACCACCAGAATCAACAACTTATCATGCACCATTTCAAATTTCAACCTAAAGTAAGAAATAGTTATTTGTCTCCAAAGACAACTACAGCTATCTTTTATCGTTTCCGTATGTCATGAATTACCAGCACACCATTCTAGAATCAAAGCCAAAAAAAAAAGCCAGTTCCATGCAGGACCTATTGGTTCCCCTTCCAATAAGTGGATTTTACTTAAAATAATAATAAGAGAAATATTGTTTCCAAAAAATAATAATAAGAGGAATATAACTTTTACGTAACATAAAAGCTCTTACACACTCATGAAAAAATATCCCAATTTTTTTTAAAAAAAATAATGGGCTCATCTTGAACTTGTGTTTATAGAAAATTAAATTTATCTACAATGACATGAGAAAAATTGAGCCCTAATAATAATCTGAGAAATCAGTTCTATAAATTTGATGACATAATTGAAAGAGATGTATCATAAATTATGATTATATAATTGCATTGTCATCTATCAATACCCACGAAGCATTAGTTAATACTTTAACAAATAAGTTAGGTTAGTGTCAAACTTGGATGTGCCCAATAGTTTATATCACACAATTTAAATTTTATAAGATCAATGAAGGAAAAAAATCAGACTTCTTATCGCTTTTAAAAAAATAATACTATTCCACACAAAATAATACTAAAATCCAAT
Organism: Gastrolobium bilobum; assembly: GCF_033153095.1. NCBI lineage: Eukaryota > Viridiplantae > Streptophyta > Magnoliopsida > Fabales > Fabaceae > Gastrolobium > Gastrolobium bilobum. The sequence goes on along the minus strand of NW_026896740.1, from coordinate 68,945 downwards.
TCGTACGACTCCAAATAATAATCTATGAAGCACGACACTTCAAAAATCCTGACGTGTCGTGTCCAACACTTCCCGACACTCCCCTACACTCCAACACGAGTTATAGAAATTTAAAAAAAGTTCAAAGGTTGTGTTGCGTTGAGTTTTTAGTTCCAACTATTAGATTCGTTAGATTACGATTACTATTACTATTTTATTGAGTTTAATATAAATATTTGGGACATCTTATGTTTTTTTTGTAAAGATTATGAATATTATAAGTTTAGATTCATTTTTTGTCAAATTATTGAATATTAAATATAATATACACTCCATAAATTAAAAATATTATTTAACATCAAAACGTGTCCAAACGTGTCAAAATCTAACATTTTTTAGAATTAACGTATCGGAGTGTCGTGTCGTATCGTGTCACGTGTCCCGTGTTGGTATCGGTGCTACATAGATAATAACAATAACAATTTGTACCCAAGTAAAAAGACTTTTACATTATTATACAATAATATACCGACACATTATTTTAACAGTTAAAAAGTTAAGAAATGAATTACCAAAAAAAAAAAAAATTCATGAAATCGTTAAGTAGTTTTTTTTTTTTTTTTTGGTAAATATCGTTAATTGGTTTTACTATATATCTTTAAATAACAGTGTAAAACATTTTTACACATACAATCAATCAAAATTAAATTCATAATATTATAATATCAATATAAACTTTGTTGTTAATACTATCTAATAATATATTACCAGGTCATTTAAAAAAATTACTTTCACAACTATTACGTAAAAATTACAATCACTAAAATAATAATATATAATGTACTGAATCTAAATTCAAAACTTTTTTTTTTTGTAAAAGTAATCAATGGTGTGGCACTAATTTCCTTTAAGTAACAATTAATCTAAACTTCTCTTACAACACATCAATGATAACCAGCATCTCCATGTCGCAATTGTTTCATATTAATCCTATGATGTTGAGAAATATATGACATCATATTTGGTGAAAAAATATTTATTATCTTGATGAGATAAAATGTTATATTTATTTTAAATAATAATTATTTATTAAATATGAAATGTTGATATTTTAATTATAATTTTTTGTGATTTAATCATTTTTTTCATATCGAACGATAAAACTGTAATTGTTTCTGAAATAAAGAAACACATTTGTATTTTACCAAAAAGAAGAAGAAAAAAAGAAACACATTTGTATGGTATTATGAAATGCAATTTTGATTTTAGCAATAAAAATAAATTGTATTTCAAAAATAATTTTTGTCCAGAAACCATTTCTTAACATAGAAATAAAAACAAAAAAAATCTGTCCAAAAAAAATGCCATAGAACACAAGTGTAGGCTTTTATATATATATATATATATATATATATATATATATATATATATATGGGTTTAGTGTTTGTCATTTTTTTTTTAAATGACATAACTTTGTGTCATTTTTAATGAAACTTCGTTGTTTTGGTGTGTTTTGTTATTTTTTCTAATTTATAAAATTAGAAATAAAAAGAAAATGGAGGAGAGAGAATGTTAAAACACACCAAAACGACGTAGTTTCATTAAAAATGACATAACTTTGTGTCATTTAAAATGACAAACAATTTTTCCATATATATATATATATATATATATATATATATATATATATATATATATATATAGGGTTTATATTTTTGTAGCTGCTGTACGTGCATCAATCAAATCCTTGTCATAAATATACTTGAAAGCATTAAATGCGGAAAATCATAATCATACAAAAGATGAAAGCATTAAATGTGGGAAATCATAACCATACAAAAGATGAAAGCATTAAATGTGGGGAATCATAATCATACACCTGTCGTTGTTGTACGTAAAGCGGTTGGAGAATGATTTCACCTATATAAGATATGATCATTTGACATTAGTGTCAAATTTGAAATTTGACACCTCATCTGAGAGCTGTTAGATCAAAAAAGATCAACGGTATTACATGCTTACAAATCAGAATCATTGATTTTTTTTATCTAATGAATCTTAGATGAAGTGTCAAATTTTAAATTTGACACTAGTGTCAAAATATCCTATCTTTATGTATATATATATATATATTCTTATTAAGATAAAAATATGATGTTATAAAAAATGAATTATATTCTTTATATATTTTAGATTTTTTATGAGATAAAATTTATATTTTTTGAATAATTTTTATTGATTAAATATAAAATGTTAATGTTGTGATTATAATGTTTTGGTTATTTTTATACAAATTGAATGACAATTATGTTACTTATAAGTATTTCAAAAATAAAGAAACTGATTAATATGGTGTTATCGGATGTAATTTTATTTTTAAGAAGTTATTAGATGTAATAGTATCTTTAAGAATAAAAATAAATTGTGTCATGAAATAATATAATTTTTTTTATCGAGAAGCTTTTTCTATAAAAATATTTCTCTTAAAAATTAGAGTGTTGGAAAAAGGTTATTAATTATTATCATGCACAATCCGTAAAGAGAAACAAAAATCCCAACGAATTATGAATGAATGGAAGAATGGTAGTGAATAGTAATTTAACATGAGCAAATCAAGCAGGAAAATCTTAATTATTTATTAAGAAATCTAGAAGAATACATTCATGAGACTGTAGCTCAGTTGGCAATTTGTGATTAAACTTTAATTTGGAATTAATTTTATAATTGACTTAAAAGAGTTAAAACTTATATCGATCGATCGACCGACTCGTCTTAAAAAAATAATTAGAATTCATATATTAAAAAATAAAAACAATAATAATAATACGGGATAGGAGAGATAAAAAACAATTGTTAATTTATGTATGGATAATTAAGAATTCGGTTAAATGAAATATCATTTCCATAGAAAATTAGGTCTAAAGAGTTTGGTAAATAAATAAAAAAAGGATGTGGCGAGGTGCGCCATCCCCGGAGAAAGCCAACAGAAATCTAGTTGGAATGAGAGAAACAGTATTCTCAATACAAACGGCCCTATATATCCTATCTTTTTCTTTGTTCATTCTTTCATTCATTCTCTTTCATTATAACACAACAATTTCAAGAAAAAGAAAAAGAAACCCTCTCATTCTCATTCTCATTCTGAATCTCAATTCGAATTCACTCTCCTTTTTTTGTTTTTTTTTGTTCCACTATATATACACACACACATTCGATTCACACCTCTCTCTCTCTCTCTTTCCATAGAGAGAAAGAAAGAAAGAAAGTTGAAAGCGAAGGACCGTTCTAGTTGAATGGGAATCATAGTGGAAGTTGAAAACTTAGACGGAAACGACGACGTTCTGGTTCCGCCACCTAACTTCTCCATGGTGGAGGACTGCATTTTCCGATCAAGCCTCCCTAACCCTTCCAATTTCCCTTTCCTCCAATCCCTAAACCTTCGCTCCGTCATGTCAGTTCCCTTTTCCTTCCTTTCACAATGTGCTCTAATTTTCTTCAACGATTCTTTAAAAACTCCAACTTTTTTTTTTTAATTTAATTAATTTTACACAATAAATTAAAGAATCATGTAATGCACACCCTTTTTTTTTGTTAACTGCAAGGAAGATGTGATTTTTCCAGGGTTTATGTTATATGATGATTTTGTTGTTGTTGTTGTTGTTGTTATGGTTGGTGTGAAACTTAATGTGTAATTGCTGCAGATACTTGTGTCCTGAGCCCTATCCACAAGAAAATCTAGAGTTTCTTCGCTCACAGAATATTCGGCTCTTTCAATTTGGAATTGAGGGGAAGACGGTAATTATTTTAATTTCCCTTTTTTGTTCTGTGATGTTGACTTTCATATTCATCAGTTATGCTGAAACGTGTGTTCTTGTGTTTTAATGTTTAAAATACGTAATCTTTTGAACTGCTTGTTGATGGTTGTAAAAGGTAGTAGTACTTGTTTGAAATCTGGGTTATGAAAATTTTGGTTCTCTTAGTTTTTCAAATTTTGAAGACAAATTTTTATTGAAATGTCAAGACATTCAGTTCGAGGTTTAAATTTGTTATGCAGTTCTTTTGCCACTCATCTATTTGGGAAAAAGGGGAATATTTTCTTGAAAATAAGGTTTGGTGTCAAGTACTTCAATGTATAAAAAAAAAAAAAATTGGTGTCAAGTGAATTTTTTTACACGTGGCTGTGCATTATGGAAGACTGGCTTTACTGTTATGATTGCATTCAACAAGGGAACTAATGATCATGTTCATGAAATTTGATGCATATGGATTAAGGGCTCAAATTTTGGTCTCCCTGTCAGATTTTTCTGATTCCAGAGCTAATGAGTCTTCGTGTTATTCGCAGGAAGTTTCTTTGCCTATTCTCAAGGATTCTATCATGGAGGCTCTGAAAGTTTTAATTGGTACTGAATTGTAACAATCTCCTTCAACTTTGTGATGCAGTTTTTTGTGCTTATCCCGAGCTTCTCTTATTTATTAGATATTTAAAATTCCTTCAATTTTTGTGGTTTCAGATGTGAGAAATCACCCAGTTTTGATCCATTGCAAGCGAGGAAAGGTATAGATTGACTTACAGATTTATCTCCTCATTAGTTTCCTTTAAATAAAAAATAAAATAAAAAAGATTCTAAGTGATCTTCTCTTCTTTTATGCAGCATAGAACAGGTTGCCTTGTTGGTTGCTTTCGAAAATTTCAGAATTGGTGCTTGTCTTCTGTGTTTGAGGAGTACCAACGATTTGCTGGTGTTAAATCCAGGACAACGGATTTAACATTTATAGAAATGTTTGACATCTTAAGCCTGAGGCAGTGTCTTTACAGCATCATCTACCAGTACCAAGGATATGGTTCAAAGAAGCGTCGCTTGTTGTATAAAGATGAGAATTTACAGAAGCCCCGACTGACATCATTTTAACTGCGGCGGGATTTAACTCCTTTTTTTGTGTTTGTTTTTTATTTGGTAGGATTTACACTTCATATTAATGCTCAGAGTCATTGATCATTATATCCTTACAAGTTAGGATTTCCAAAGATTTTGAGGAACACATATATCTCTCTCCCCCCCTCCAAACCACAATGCCAATTCCAATTTAATTGTCATACGCGGCTACAGAAATACAGTGGTACAAACAATTCTTTTCAGTGCCTATGAGATTAATCGTGAGTTAGGCTTCTGAAGCCACATATTTTGAAGCAAATAAAAGCTTTTCTTCGTATATAAGAAATTTTGATCTTTTTTTGAATACAAAGGTGGGAATTAAATACATAATATAATACAAATTACTCAAATCTTTCGTCACTAGACCAATTTTAGTGGCTTAAATTTTGATCTTTTATTTCCAAGGATTGGATCTGTATGCTTTTCTTTATAATGCTGCTTTAGTAAGAAGGAGGAGAAGGAAAGAAGTGTGAGCATTTGGTAACTCAGCAGAATGGAGGAAGAAACGTAAGATTGGTTTAGAGGTGGCGATTTAAATGTTCGAGTTAGAGGTCACCATTGTCAATGAAAGAAAAAGTCAATAGTGGTTCTGGTTCAAGTGTCGATGGGACAAACTTGTATGATGGGTTATAAGAAGCTTGTGAAGAAAATATTAGAAGGGATTTGCATCTATCATGTAACATGACACAAAAATTTTTTCTACACACACAACATTTTGTGGAGCCCGCATTTTTAAAGCAAAAAAAAAAAAAACTAAGGCACGCAAAACGAATTTCTATAACATTACACAATCATTTTTCTTACAACATAACTCTTATAAAATCCATATTAGAAATTGTGTATTTCATTTTCTGAATTGTTGAATTTACAAATTGTCCTATATAATCTAAGTTTACAAGATGATTTGTTACAAAATATAAGAGAAGTGTGCAACATAATAGGATAAAAAGCCATAGCAGCACCATTCAAGATACATCTATCTAATATTAAGATCAAAGCTATCATGTTGAAATTGAATATTTGAATTTGCCAAAACGATCATTTGCTGTGGTCTGATATCGGGTGATAGAAAATGTTTCATTTTTTCCTTAGATTATAGATTAATAAGCTTGACCTTGAAGATGGCAATGAAGAGGACTGAAGCACTTCAAATTAAAGGGTATATTAGCTTTGTAACTCGCTCAATGCTAAGGTTTGTTACATGCCTATAATGTTGGGATTGTTGATTGTTTGACATGAAATAATTAATTATTATTAAAAAAAATTCAGTTTTTTTCTTCTGTCTCTTTTAAGGCCTGATATAAATAAATTATTCATATCTTGAGTTTAGTAGCTACTAGTGTGTGTTTTTTGCAATTACAAGTTTTACGTCTTTGTTGATTTTTAATTAGGATTTCGTTTTCTCTTTTTATTAGGTTTTTTTTTTTTCATCAGTTCCCTTCTAGTTGATTTTGTATTAATCATTAATGGTTTTCCAGGTAGAGGAGAGTTTAGGTTTGTCATCAGACAAAGAGAGCTACAATTTTTTTTTTTAATTTACAATATAGATTTTATTTATTTATTTTTCTATCCAGATATAATGTATCCTTTTCAATTGTAAAATACCAAATGCTACATGTACCCAAAAAAAAATACCAAATGATACAAATATTGAATAAACAAAAGTAAAAAATAAAATCCAAAGATAAATTGAAGAATTATTGAAAAAATAAAATAAAGAAAAGTAAAACCACTTAAGAATGAAGAAAAGTAAAAAAAAAAAATCAAATTTGAAATATTGTTAAAATAATTATTGAAGAATTTATTGTCAAAATGATTAATAATAAATCAAATTTTGACTGTCACTTAAATACTAAGATAAATTGAAATCCTGAAACATGACAATTTTCATTTAGAGCCTGTTTGGATGGTCTTTTGTTTTTTAAAAAAGTTGCTTTCTTTTTTTCAAAAAGTCATTTTGAGAAATTTTAGATGTTTGGATAATAATTTTTTTTTTAAAAAAAAAAGTTAAAATGATGCTCTCTTTTTTTAGCGAACAATTGGTTGCTTTTGCAAAAGCAGAATTTATTAAATAATATTTATTTTTAAAATACAAATTTAACTTTATTCAATCAATCCATTATCTCTCCCTATCTCAGGATTATGTTGTTTTTTGTTAGCTACAACAACTTATTACTTTACAATCAAACATCTCCCTCTTTTTTATTTTCATTCTTACATTTTCTTTCTGAAGGTACCGTTTTCTTTTATCTCACCTTATCCTACAATTGCTATTTTTGATTTTTTTTTTTTTTCAAGCCACAGTCACGGAAGCAAGAAAATAAACACAAAATCAAGCCACACAACAAATAAGAAAGTGAATAAAATATTAATGCTCCTCCCATTAATGTCCTTTTTGTAATTTTGCATATAAAAAGTTGGAAAAAGTGTTTGTCATCTTAAATGACAAAAAGTTATGTCATTTTAAGAGAGATATAGACACAGAAAATTTGAATTTTAAATTAAAAAAAACCAATCACTTTCTCTCTCTCATGATTTTCATTTTTCTGTGTCTATCTCTCTCCTAAAATGACATAACTTATGTCATTTAAAATAACAAACACCAAACCCTAAAAAGTTTTTTTTTATTTTAACATCTAAATGATTTTTTATGTAAAACCAATTTTTAGATCATGCATCCAAACGTAAAATAATTTTATCTTTTTAAAAAAGTTATTTTGAAAAAAGCAATGCATAAAAAAAAAACAAAAAAAATCCTTTTTTCGTAAGCAATTTGAAGCGACCAGAAGATGGGGGTCATTATCTTAGACCAAAGAGATGAAAAAAGTTCGAAGAAGTCAAATTTCAAATAATGTCAAGATAAGTTCAAATCTTAAAACAGAACTATATCATTTAATCTTCAATACCATAACCATACGCTATGGAAGTAACGATAAGTATGGTCATTGAATTTTGGAACGAATTGAATAGAAAATAAACAAAATCATCAAACGTTAAATGATTTTTATTTAACTGTTAAAATAAATTCAAATCTTATCTACTTGGATAAAAAAATTAAAAAAAATTTGTAACGAAACGTCAACAAAATTAAAATTAAAATAAATTATTCACCAAAGCTTATTGAAATTTAGTAAACGTATGAACAAAAAATTATTTCGAAAAGAAATTACTTGTGCAAATTTTATATCTTTTTAAAAATATTTTTCTTACCCACGTTTGCAAAAAGGTAAAAGGAAAGATATTTTTTGAAAAAATAAATCCTTTATTTCATAGGATTCAGGACCAAATAAATTCTTATAACTCTCATGACATTTAAGGGTGACATAATTATACAATCAAAGGAGTAGGTACATTTTCTTTCAAAAAGTTTTTATTTTTAAAAACAAATTCACTTAACAATTAGGAAATGTAAACGAATTTTGTATTTTAATTATCACCAAAAGTAAAAAATGTGTATGCATAAATAAAAAAAATATTTCTAAAATTAACATTTCATGCCATTGACTAATTGAGCGAAGTAAGCATATTGTAACAATAACTAATTCTAAATAACTCAAACAAGATAGTTTAAAATTCTTTTTCATTTTAACATGAAATCATGCCATTGAGTAATAACTAGTAAGCATATTCAAGAAAGAATTAATTCTAAATAACTCAAACAAGTAATTCGAATATCTTTTTCATTTTTTTATTTTCTTAGTGATTTTAATTATTTTAATTAAAGAATGATAACTTTATTTTCTTATTTTTGCCTCATTCTTCCTAACTCTAATGTCTTGACTAAATTTGTTATAGTAATTTTATAAATATTTAATTCAAGTTTTTTATTTAATATTTTAAAAAATTTATTAGTTTCTTATTCATTTAAATTTTGAAGAAAATAAGATTTGCAATATAAATAAGAGATTATTGTTTCTTATGTTGTTGGAGATAATGCACACACATAATATAAAAGTGTGTGGAGTTCATATTACTTTTCACATAGTTTCACATGGATCATATACACTTTTATATGTATAGAAAATAATTTTATCTTCTGTAAAATAATTTTATGTGTATAGAAAGATTAATCCCTATAAATAAATTCAACCAACTAAACCCAACTCAACAAAAAATTCTTTCAACCCAATACAGCTCTGTCTCAAAAGCTTCTTAACCCAAAAAACTGGAAGAGAGAGAGAGAGATCTACTGTTGAGTAGGTGTGACACGAGTTTGAAAAACCCATAAGTCTAATGGGTTGGGCTAAAATATACAGTAGAAGAAATTACAATCCAATTCATTACGACTAACTTCTTCTTCTTCTTTTTTGTAATAACATTACGACCAACTTCACTATCATTATCAGAGACCACGATTATTGATAAATAAACAGCACCTTGATTACTATTTCCTTGCATTTTATCTATTTTGTATGCTATTTCAGGAAAAAAATTATTTGATTTATAATTTTAAAAAATCAATAAATGTTAATTTTTTAAAACTTCACTCTTGATGTTAATAAGTTTAAAAATATCAAAAAAGTAATGATAATATTGTATTTTAATAAATACTTCAATTTAATGTAATTATTTTTCTTAGCAAGAAAAACAATTTAATATTTTTCTTTATTCTTGTGTAACTCTTTATCGACAGAAAATAATAATAATAATAACTACTCCGAACTTCGTGGCACACATATCGATGCTATCATACATGAAAGTAATAGAGTAAATTAAAATATATACAGATAGATAACATCCGGGTTTAATTCCAATTGATGGAAGAATTAGATGGAAATAACTTTTTTTTCCATGTGAAATATTGACGTGATTTTATTATGTGATATAATTATATAATTTTATCAACATCAACATCAACGTCAACATCAGCAACATTTTTATCCCAATTAATTGGAGTCGATGGTAGATGAACTCAAATAAAAGATACAAAAAAATTGAAAAAAATAAAAATAAAAATAAATAAATAGAATAGTAAATATATATATATATAGGTTTTGTTTTTTCTGATGTTACTTTAGATAACTTTATCTAATGTTCATCAAAATGACGTCGATTTGAGACGAAAATCATGGTATTTTTGTAATTTTAATTTATTTCAGGGTTATAATAGTCTTTATCACTCTAATTTTTTAATTTTTCAACCCAAAACGACGTCGTTTCGATGAACATTAGATAAAGTTATCTAAAGTAACATCAGAAACTTTTTCCCCATATATATATATATATAAGTAAAAAAGAAAGGGAAAAGAAGAAGAGGGGGAAATGAAGGGGAAAAGGACCAAAAAGGGACCATCTAGAACATAGGAATAACAACGGGTCTAACCCTCCACCATGTTTATAGCTTTTATCCATTCCGTTTTAAGGCATATCGTCCGCCAATCTATATCTCTCTCCATTAAATCTTGTTTTACTACCTTCTCCCAAATAAGTTTCGGTCTACCTCTACCTTTTTTTTTGTTGAGCTCTTGGTAACCAACTTCTGTTCTTACGGGAGCATCCAGAGGCCTTCTCATTACGTGCCCAAACCACCTCAATCTATGTTCTCTCATCTTCTCAGCCACCGGTAGTACTCCTATCTTTCGTCGAATATCTTCATTTCTTATCTTATCCATCCTCGTATAACCACACATCCACCTTAACATCTTCATCTTTGCTACTCCCATTTTATGCTCATGTTGCCTATGTGTTGCCAACATTCAGCTCCATATAGCATTGTAGGTCTTACTGCTTTTCTAGAGAATTTTCCTTTTAACTTAAGGGGGATTTTGCGGTCACACAAAAATCCAGATGCATTACGCCATTTCATCCACCCTGCTATGATTCTATGATTTACATCCTCATCATTCTCTCCACCTTTTTGCAAAATGGAGCCCAAGTATTTAAAAGCATCTTTCTTGGGTACCTCTTGACCACTTAGATGCACGGGATCTTGGTCTACCTCTCTTACCAAAGAAAAATCACTCTTCAGATACTCAGTCTTGCTCTGACTTAAAGTGAATCATTTAGATTTCAACGTGCTTCTCCACAATTCAAGTTTTCTATTAACACTGTCTTTGCTCTCATCGATAAGCACAATATCGTCTGCAAAAAGCATACACCATGGCACTTCCTCTTGAATATCTTTTGTTAGTTCATCCATAACTAAGACAAAGAGATAAGGACTTAGAGCCGACCCTTGGTGTACACTTACTGTGATAGGAAAATAACTTGATGTTCTGTTACAAGCTTTCACACAGGTAGTAGCCCCATCATACATACCCTTGATTGCCTTTGCATACTTTGATGGTACCTTTTTCTTCTCCAGAACCCACTATAAAACTTTCCTTGGAACCCTATCGTATGTTTTCTCAAGATCTAAGAACATCATATGTAAGTCCTTCTTCTTTTCTCGATATCTTTCCATTAATTGTCGCATCAAGAAAATGGCTTCCATGGTACATCTTCCTTGCATAAATCCAAATGGATTTACAGAAACCTTGATTATGTAATTTTATCATGTGAGAATTTTTTATTTATTTCTCGTTTTATAAATATTAATTAGGTAGGAGGTCCTGTACACAAAATTTTCACACATAAACTTAACAGATGCAAATTTAGCATGAAAATATTTATTCCCAGCTTTTGAAGCATTTTCTAAGTACAAGATCTTATTCTCTAAGCTTTTCCAAATGCATTTTACGCCCAAGTTTACCTGCAATTACAGGTTACCATGCCGGAAGTACAACATCATAACATACATATATAAAGGAGTTTATAAAAATTAGAGAAAAACATGTACAGGAAATAACTGCATATTTTGTTTGAGAAAAATGCTGTTAAAAAGCATAATTTTATAAGATGGAAACATAGGAAGACAGACCGAAAGGAGTGAGGGAGAGAATTCCAGCAGAAGAAGACTTAACGCAGCAAAATATTAAGAAACCCAAATGAGATGTTGTGGAATATTCTAACATGGATGACGAGATGCATGAGAAAGGTGAGATGGAGGAGGACCCAGCCCTAAAATTACCCCTGCAACCAGAAGAGAAAACAATAGAGCCTGCTAGTGGTGCTCATAGGAAAGTGGTGTCTTATAAAGATAAGCTTTTGCGATTAAACGAGGAAGATAGTAACTTCGACAGTGAGGAGGAAGACTGGTTGACCAGGCAGAGGAAGAGGAGGAGGTGCTTGAGGATATACCTCAGGACCCCTTGGAAGACCCCTTTTTCCCGTCATACTAGTTCTCCAAAAGTCAACATAAAGAGGATTGCAGGCAATAGCATAAAACCCTGATTATCAAAATGCTAGGAAAGCGTATTGGCACAAGATTCCTAGTGGCACGATTGTAGAGAAGGTGGAATCTGGTTGGTACTTTTGAACTCATCGACCTAGACAATGGGTGCTTCCTTATAATATTCCAAGATGATAGTGACTACCGGGATGTTCTGGAAGAAGGGCCATGGATTGTAGCTGAACACTATGTGGTGGTCCAAAGATGGAGACCATTCTTTGACCCATACGATGAAGAATTCAAGAAGCTAGCTGTGTGGATTAAGGTTCCTGGTCAGCCTATAGAGTTCTACACGACACACCACCTTTGGATAATTAGGTTCATTTTTTGAAGAACTCTCAAGGTTTATAGGAACTTCCTGCGATCTCAGAAAGATCTTCCTATCAAAATTCAAGATAGGTGAAAAGGTTTTTCATGTGGGGTACGAAGATCTCCACCTAATATGCTTCATGTGTAGTCTATATGGCCATAGGAAAAGACCAATGTGCAGAAGGACAAACCCAGAGTATCTAGAATGAGGTGGAAGGAAAATCCTAAATGGATGCAAGCAACAACATTTGTGAGCAAGCTAAAATAGAGAAAAAAACAGGAAGAGGGATTTGGGAACTGGATGGTTGTCCAGAGGCAACCGAGAGGACTAAAGCTGAAGGCAACTCCAGCAAAGATCATGAACGGAGGAAACAGAGGTGAAATCCAAGTGGAGAAGATGGGCACAAATATCGAAGAAGTGACTGAAAAGCCTGGCATCAAAAATATTGTGTCTTAGATGGAGATAGAGCATATCCTCATTGCTAATCCTAAGTCAACGCCTATGAATACCCTCAAGCTAAGAAGGTTGATAAGACTCAAACCCCTATTGTTGAAGAATGAGCTACTAGTGGTTTGAGTGCTTAGAAAAAGACAAAGCTGGCATAAGCAAAATCAGGAAAAATCCAGCCAAGGAAGAAAAAGGAAGAGGGAAGGCTGCTACCATGCTTGTGCAGCGGAAAACTGGAAATAAAAACAAGTCTCCAAATACTATTCTGGATGGTTCGTATAAAGCAACTAACAAAAACAAAGAGAAGGGAAAACCAAGCTCAGAGACAAAAGACAAATCTGATGGGCAGACTAATCAAGTGGATAAAAAGGAAAAAGGTGAAGATACACTTGATTTACTAAGGACAATAACTCAGACTCTGAATGAGCAGTCTTTTGACAAAGCCCTTTCACAATTTTAAATATGTAAATCCAGTCTTCACGACCTGGGTCAAAAGCTACTGTTCGTTTACCACCCGTAGTCGAAAGATATTTAATATTTGTCCCCTTCAAAATCTACATAAATTTTTTAGTTATGAATATCATTTATATTTTTTTATCATATAAGTATTAATAATTTCAAATAAAAATTTCACATTATAATTTATTCCCTTAAAAAAAATTCATGGCTATGTTATTGTTCCGGTAGTGAATCTTTATTATATAGAGGCTAGAGAAGATGATTGATTGGTTTACCTGCATAGACTTCAATATAGTCCATGTATATAATTAAAATTGCAATATATGACTGAGAGAGATGTATATGTGAGAGTTTAAACTATATATTTATAAAGGGAAAAACTATTATCATGCTATATGAGATAAGTTTTTTCTCATATACACTATGAGTTCGCTTTTTCTGCAGTTACTGCAGATAAATTATCTGCAGTAAGTCAATACGACGTCGTTTTGGGACGGAAATCATGATATTTTTGTAATTTTAATTTATTTCAGGGTTATAATAGTCTTTATATTTATAATTTTTTAAGATTTCAATACCAAAATGACGTTGTTTTGGGAATAACTGCAGATAACTTATCTGCATTAACTGCAGAAACATTTTTCCCATACACTATTCGATAACTATGTCACATTTTTCTTTTCATTTCTTTTTATTTTTTCAGGTGGTGGAGCCCACAAGTTTGTCTCTATGAGATGAGATAACTTATCTCCTTTAATATGAGATTAATAAAACCCATTTATAAAAAAAACAAATGGATCCATGTTTATAAGAAGTACACAACATTGTTGTTAAAATCTTGATTTATCACTACGATTTTACGATTTTTTTAATCAAAACGATTTTACTAATATTCCAAACGCTTTTACGTTTTTACGATTTTTTACGATTTTTTTACATAACGATTTTATGTTTTACGATTTTTTAATTCCCTTCCGATTTACTTAAGATCTCAATTTTAACAACACTGGTACACAGTTTAATTGGGATGGTGAGATATATTCTTATATTTTGAGGGTGATCTAAGTGTGAGGTGATGGGAGATAATCCAAAAATATATTTGTTATGCCCATCTTAAAGCTCATATTTATTTACAAAAAAAAAAAGAAAAAAAAAAGCTCATATTCTAAAAAGTTCAAGAATGGCAACAATAAAGAGAAAATTAAGAAAAATAAAAAAAAGAATCATTGATTAATGCTAATCATAGTGGGACAACAATGAATAAAATGTTGGGCCCCATAAAGTCACTAAAAGTCCAAAATTCCAGTATGTATAGGTAAATTCTACAAATAAAAAGTAAAATCTATATGATATTTATTCTCTCATTACTTGTTGTTATTGTACAAACACCTTATCCATTTGACAATGCTGGTATTTTTTGTGCATTTATCTTAGAGATATTTTTTTCATAAATATATGATAGAGTCCTAAATCCAAAATCAATACATAGTATGTGACTATCATCTCTATCATTAAGATAGAACAACATTGTGGGTAGCAAATATTCTCATCTGACATAAAATCTAATGAAATGTTGTTAACCATTGAGAAATATTAAATAACCATCGTTGATTTGTATTTCAATAATTAAAATCTTCTCACAACACATGACATGATATCACGTAAATCTATTCCACGTATCGTCTTAGAGAGTGCGCCACGTTATTAGTTAATTAGCTTAGTAAACTTCTTAATCAATGAACTTCGCTTAAATTTTTTTGTTTTAGAGATGTCTTAACTAATGCACCCAATAAATAAAAATTGAGGTAATAAAAGAATGTTGGAATCTAATACACTGCGTTAAGTCCAAGTCGATTGGAATGACATGTCCAAACATCATTGGTTGAAAGAAAAAGCACAACTAGTGACCAATGAAAAGGTAACATTTGTCCCAGGTTCAGACATGATTAAAGTACTGAAACAATTGGGTTACAGATAAGTCTCTATCTCTATGCCTATTAATAAACAAATTTGATGGTACCCCAAATACGCAAGCCCAATCCTTTCGTCGAAGCGATTAGGGTTTTCTCAACCCTAGGGTTTTCCTTCCCTTTTCCCCAATTCAATTCGAAATCAAAACTTTTTTTTTCCAATTTCTCTCTGATCCCATCATCAATTTAACGATAATCGTTGCAAAGAGGGGAAAATAATAAGAAGAAGCATCGATTCGCAAAAAAAATGACGGGGAAAGCGAAGCCCAAGAAGCACACCGCGAAGGAGATCGCGGCGAAGGTGGACGCCGCCACCACCAACAGAGGCGGCGGAAAAGCCGGCCTGGCCGATCGGTCCGGCGTGGAGAAGGGTGGGCATGCGAAGTACGAGTGCCCCCACTGCAAAACGACGGCACCGGACCTGAAATCGATGCAGATTCACCACGATGCTCGTCACCCAAAGATCCCTTATGAGGAGGAGAAGCTCGTGAACCGCCACGCCACCACCACCACCACCACCACCACCACCCCCACCGCCGTTCCCGAATCATCGTCGAAGCCTCGCCCCGGCGTTCGCGGTAGCCTCAAGAAGTGATGAATGATCGTCATCACTTTATGGACCCTTGATGATTCATGGATTTCACTCTCTGTTTTTCTTCGTTTTGTTTCTCTCCAAGTTGTCGTTTTAGCGGGTTATCAAGTAATTTGGAACCTGGGTATGTTTTTTTTTTTTTGGGTTATGCTTCGTATTAGATAATGAATGTGATGCTGTGTATGAAGTGTCAGAGAAGGGTCTTTAATGGGAATGGGATTGAATCAGTGGAATGTATATTGTTCCCGTAATGGCAGTTAATGTGATTCTGTTGAGCTACTACCTTGTTGTGTGCTAATAAAATCTGCTGAATAATTAGTTCCTCTCTTTTTTTCTTTCTATCATTTTCATTTTTATAATGAATCCGTGGAAATGAGGTTTGCTAAAATTTCTGCGATGCCATATGTTGTATTTAGGTTTGGGGTTGGTTTCAAGTGATTGGGTGATGTGACTTTTGTCCTGCATTTGGTTAGACTTGTATTAGTTCATTAGAATGACTAATTTTGGGTCACTTGAACATATGTAAGATTAGAAGCTACTGAGCAATAATCCTTCAATGAACACATTCTGCTTGAATCTTGAAACATGGAGCTGTTAATAAGACTATCTTTTACCTGCTGGAAACTGCTAATGTGAGCTCTAATAAGACTTTCTCTTGTGCAAACATTTTAAGTGATTCCCAGTTCCTTTCTCTCGTTATTATGCATGGGTATACTGGCAGACCGATTTCATATCAGTAGAAGTAAAGGATTGTTGCTTTTTAAAATAGTATTGGTCCAATGGAAATGAAAATACCCGTTTTATGATAATTGGAAAAAGCTATATTTACATTAGATATGTTGGATCTGGCATTTTTATTTTTTTTGGTTCAGAAATTATAATTCTTTGCTTTTTGAGTAATGCTAGACTGTTTGGATGATAGAACTTAGGTTAGGCTGTTGAATAAGTTATCTGTAGCAATATTCATCGTATTATGTTAATCTTTTGTCTTTGGTGGTATTGATATTGGGAACTGTATGTGTAGATTTATATGACACCTACCTATCTTGATCAATCTGTTTGCTGCTGCCAATGGATTGAAATTATGATAAGTGCTATTGTTTGGTTGGAATTGGATTAATGTTTTATATATTTGTCTAGATCATATAACCTCTCTTTCTATCAATATTTGTTTGGGCAAAAATAGATTGGAGTTTTGCTTTGGTGATTGCTTTTGTTTTGTTTGGTCTTTTCTTATAGGTTCAGTATCTCACCTGGTTTCAAATGACATGAAAAGACACCTTTTTTTTTTTAGTAATTCAAAGGGGCAAATGCCCAGAAAGAAAACAATTACACGATAGGGATATCTGAGTCCAGAAGGGGACCCAGCATGGTTGTTAAATCGGGATACGAATCGTGAATCGTTTTGGTGATTTTTTGAATCGTGAATCGAATCGAATCGTAGGATACAGGAATATAAGAAAAATAACATAAAATATATAATATTATAGAAATCCAAAACATATAATATAGAAATCTAAAATATAATGTATTAAAAAAGAAAAGAAATCTAAAATATAAAAATAACAAAACTGAAAACAAGTTACTCAACTTATTTTTCCAAGTCTTAACCCTACTAATTAATCATCAATAGGACTAATATTATCACTATCACTATCACTATCAGCATCTAACATAACTACTGCTTCATTTTCTTCATTAACATCTTCATCAGAGTCATCTCCCATATCTTGCTCAACAATCGACATGTCTTTTCCTTTATCCTTATTATTGATTGTGCTTGTATCCTTTTGCGAGTCAATCCTACTAGCATTCTCATGTATGACGATGCCTTTGCTTTTATCATTCCTGTCGGCTTGAAGATTTCGAGGACCTAAGTTTTTTTATATAAGATAATAGTTAGTTAACGTATACGTAAATAAACATATTGAAAAATATTTATTAATGTACCTCTCTTTCTCTTTTTGTTTTGGTCGCCTTCTTCAATGTTGAAGGAGTCTTGGATATCCATCCAAGAGTCCCCATCCATTAGACAAGGTTCCTCTTGTTCTGCAATCCACTCATCGTCGGATTCTAAATCTGACAAACAAATAGGATCATATGTGTCTCCTTTTTTCTCCCTTTCCTTTTGTCTCATTTCAAGTTGAAGGTTGTATTTAACAAATACAAGATCATTCAACCTTTGTTGCTCTAGTCGGTTTCTTCTCTTAGAGTGAACTTGATCAAACACACTCCAATTTCTCTCACACCCTGTAGCACTGCAAGTGAGGCTTAAGATACGAATAGCTAAGGTTTGTAGTTCTTTGTATTCGGCTCCAAAACTATTCCACCATAAAGCTAGCAAAAAAAAAATCATTACAAATATTTGGTTAATTATGAAAATAATGTAATTGATAAATTATTTGAAATATAAAATCAAATTAATTTTTAATTACCAGGTTGCTTTTTATCTCTTGTTGCAATTGCTAAAGTATTTCCAAAGAGCCCTTCAGCCTTGGAAAATTTCTCAAGTTGGGCATCAATTTTGATCCTTGTTATAATATCAGGACACATATTCTCCAATGTAGTGTACCAACCAACTTGAACTTCGGTATCTGGGTTAAAGTTTGATTCATAATGGAATCTGTATAATTAATATAAATTTAGAAATAGATTTAATAATAATCAAAATATAAAAACATTTAATTAGAGCTAATTAATAATTTCATAAACAAATACTTACTTAGGATTAAGATAATATCCTGCTGCATGAAGAGGCCTATGAAGTTGTAAATCCCAACGCTTATCAATAATTTCCCATATATCCTTATATCTACTCTCCACACGATTGAATTTCTTTGCAATTTGTTCCTTTGCTCGATCCATAGCCTCATAAATGTATCCCATTGCCGGCTTTGAATCACCATCCACAAGCCTCAGAATATTCACAAGAGGAGTCACACATTTCAAGCAATACTTTATGGACTTCCAAAACCTTGAATCAGTCAAAAGAATATCTCTTACAACTTTGGCTTCCGGCCTAGTGGCATAGGGACTTTTTTCCCATTTTTCAGATGCAAACATAGACCGAAGTGGAATCTTTTGTTCGAAAATAGATTTCAAGGTCAAATAAGATGTTGCAAACCTTGTTATTGCTGGCCTCGCTAACTCTCTATTCTTTGAAAAGCTTCTAAACAAATTCAATACCCATGTGTGCCTGTAAATGAAAGTTGTAATTCTCTTTGCTTTTCCAATAGTATTATGAAATACTATAATGCCACCGATGTCTTCTAGCATTAAATCAAGACAATGAGCTGCACAAGGTGACCAAAAGAGTTTCTTTCTTTTATCCATTAGCTTTTGACCAGCTGATACGAGGGCTGATGCACTGTCTGTCACCACTTGAACAACATTTTCTTCCCCAATTTCCATCACCATTTCATCAAGTAATTCAAACATTTTTTCAGCATCTTTAATTAAATTGCTCGTATCAACAGACTTTATAAATACAGTCCCTTTAGGACTATTAACCAGAAAGTTAGTAAGAGATCTATCCTTTCCATCAGTCCATCCATCTGACATCAATGTACAACCAAATCTCTCCCATTCTAATTTATATTTCTCCAAATTAGCATTGACAAGATCAATTTATTTTTTCAAAAAAGAGACTTTCACTTCATGATAAGATGGTGGTTTTAAACCTCTACCATATTCACCAACAGATTTCAACATCTTTATAAATAGTGGACTCTTAACTAGATTAAATGGCAAAGCAGTTCCATATATACATCTACAAATATCTTGAATCACCAAATCTCTATCCTTCACCATGGAATTTATTGTTGGTTGTTTCATGGTAGTTGAGCTACTTCCTCCTCTTCCCTTTCCTAGAAGATTTTCTATTATTCCCTTATTTGAATCTTTATCATTCGAGCACTCAAGATCATTATCATTCAACAATTTTATAAACATCTCTCTGACCTCATCTGACACTTTTGTACACGCAGCAACTTGATTGTGTGTTCCAGCAAGATGATTCTTCATTCTAGTTGCTCCTCCCCACATTATTTTAGAATAATAATTACATTGAACATTTAATCTCGATTCCAAAGCCCTACAATGCTTCCAAGCTATATCAACTTCCTTAGTTACTTTTTTGTTTGGAGCCATCACTAAGTAAATTAGTGCCTGCCCAATTTAATTACAATAATACAATTTAGGTACAAGTACAATAACAGTAAATAATCACTAGACTATTCAATACTTTACTGTTCTTAAAGCAGAACAGAGAACAATACGTAAAGCAGATTTTTATATCAATTAAATATGCATTCACTATTCATTATTTTTATTTACAATAATAGTGAAACTGAAAAGCAGAACAGTGAACAATACGTGTTAGTAACTTTGTAACAGCCAGCGAAGTGAAGTCTAATAAAAATCGTGAACAGTACTATCTACTTTACCAATTAGATACTTTGTTACTTTATCTACAATACGACAAAAATCGTGAACAGTACTATCTACTTTACCAATTAGATACTTTGTTTTTGTTACTTTATCTACAATACGTGTTACAATGTCTATTACAATAATAATAAAAATCCGATTCGAAACCTTTCCACCACAGATAACGCAAAAATAACGTACGAATGAATCTAATAAGAAAAAGGAAGCAAGCGTACGTTATAGAAGAAGAACGAAGACTGCACGATGAAGCTCCAGGAGACGAGCTGCCAGATCAGAGCGAAGTTTCTATGCGTTTCTTTCTTCTCATCTTCATTCTTCTACTTTTATAATTTTTAAGTTTTGGTTCTGCTGAGTCGCTGACAGTTGAAATTTCCTGACTTTCTGCCTTCCTATTTCCTGACGGTTGAAGTTTCCTTTTTTTTTTGGAATCGCATGTATCGAGCGATTCACGATTCGCTCCCTGTATCGCACGATTCGTACGATACATGAAGCGATTCAGGGACAAAACGATTCGATCATGGGATTCAAATCGTTTTGGGTGAAAAATGTATCGTATCGTACGATACGAATCGTGTATCGTACGATACTAACAACACTGGGACCCAGCACATCTGGTGCATCAACCAGTAAAACAAAATCCTCCCTAGAGGAGAAGGCCAACTTGGCTAAACTATCAGCATTCCCATTTCTCCCAATATGCTGAAAAACAACTTGCCAATTGTTGCTACTTAAAGATCTGAATCTATGAATAATTTGGGGAAGAGGCCCCTCATCTGAATTACTGGAGATGGCCTGGATGGCCAACAAACAATCACTTTCGACTATCAAGTGACTAGCTTCCCTTTCCTAAGCCACACACAACCCTATATAGATTGCCCACAATTCTGCTATGAAGGGAGAGCACCTGCCAATTTTGTATGTAAACCCAGTAATCCAGCTCCCCTTGTCGTGAAAAGACACTTTTGTGAAGACATTTGTTGCTGGGGTCTCATTTTATGCAATTTATCACTGGGTGAAGCATTGGAATTACCAAATATCAAGCTTAGAAATGTATTATGTAGTGATTAGGCATTCCTTCCATATTAGATTTTGGGAGACTTATATTTATGACTCAGAAAACTCTGAAAAGCATTATTATGATTTTTTTCCACATACAAGAGGTGTGCTTTCTATAGAGAGAAATTCTATGATAAAATACAAAGATTCTACAGTAATTTTGTGAATTTACAATTATTGGGATTCTAAACGAAAGAGAAATACAAAGAATATGAACAAGCTCTGCAGCTTCTCTATTTCAAGATTTAAAGATTTTCAATGAGGAGATAAATATTTGGGATTAGTACACGTCTGAACTTGTGTAGGACGTTCATTGGGATCCAACGGTTGATAAACTAGTAAGGGAATAGAGGTGGATGTTGAAGTTGTTTCCCTCTCTTGCATACCTTTGGAACTCCTCCCCATATTTAATAGAGGGGCGTAGAGAGTTTATTTTAAATTCTCGGAAACTTATATTATTATTTTAAATTTTCAAAAAATTGATATTTTGAATCTTATTTACTTATATTTGATATAAGGTTTATGAATTTTTTTGATTTTTTCAGGATTTTAATTTGTGAACAATTTATAAAACAAAATGCCATCCAAAAATATCACCTTGGATTCCCGGGAGGTGGGAAAGTTTTTCATATTTTTTGGGACAAAAACATCCATGCGATGTTAGTTTTGTAAAATTATCTCACATTTTCAAATAATATTTGACAATCAACTAAACATAGAATCAGAAAATTTAAACCAACATTCTTAGTAATATTTTGGCTTACCAAATAATTTTTTTGTCATATTCTTGGAAAATTCACTTTCTCATTATATTTCTGGTAATCGTGATTTTCAGGCACACAAAAAATCTCCTCTACCAAACGTCCAACTCACCTAGAGGTGGTAATTTTCAACATGACTCGCTGACATGACACGAACACGATACACAAAATTCATGTCGCGTTGACTCGTTTTTCAAATTCGTGTCGTGTTTGGATTGGTAAAAAATGACCTGAAAAAATTTGTGTCGTGTCACGTGTTAACGTGCGAACCCAAAATTGACCCCGCATTAATTTTTCTATAGGTTATTCGTGTCGTGTCATAAATAGGTTATTCGTGTCTTATTGTGTCGTGTCAACCCACATAATAAGTAACAATTTGTGGTTGACATATTATTCGTGTCATGTCAACAGCATAATAATTGATACACTATGAGTTTACAGGTTATTTATGTCATGTTCATATTAAGGGTATTCATATTCGTGTCGACCCGAATTATCACATTTACTCACCAAACTCTTGTCAACATGAAACTATCGCGAATTTAAAAACGGATGAACTTGAATACATAGTAAGTCATGTTGAAAATTGTCACAAGTAAATTTCATCTCAAATTAATCACTTTATTTACTGAAATGTGCTAGACCTTTTTCGGTTGAAGTATTATGGATATGACTCATTGTGAAGCTAAGTGTATGCAACTACAATTATAGTCAATTACAAGGTTGATTGACTGGTTTGGGTTGAATTTTTTTTTTATCAATATAATATATTTATAAACATATTCACTTTGTTGGACTAGAATGACATGTGATGCACCCAAGGAGAGACACTATGTTTGATAACTCCTCTCCCTTAAAGAAAACACATACATACACATACACACATGAATGCCACATGACAACACCGGGACAGAGATTTTACGTTGCTTAACGCCTTACAAGATGCTAGGTGGCCCAAATCCTCTCCTTAATGCTTCCACATGGCAGCACCATTCCACCTGCTTCCTAATTGACTCGTTGTCACATGTTAGGGATCATCTTGTTTTGCAAACAATGGAACAAACAACCAAAACTTCAAATTGTGAAAATTACGTAAACATTAGTATATTAAATGATGAATTAATTGTGACTTTGGAATCAATTAATTGTGAGAGTCATAAGAAAGTAATTACATTACAGGAAATGAAGTAAGAGATACAAGAAGATAAATTGATAACAACTTCTCTTGGTCAATTGTCCTTAATTAACTAACATTTTCAGCTTCTCTTCTCATTTTTTTGATGATTAATTTCCCATTAATTAAAATTTTTTGTTT
The DNA here is from genome assembly GCF_033153095.1 of Gastrolobium bilobum. Classification (NCBI taxonomy): domain Eukaryota; kingdom Viridiplantae; phylum Streptophyta; class Magnoliopsida; order Fabales; family Fabaceae; genus Gastrolobium; species Gastrolobium bilobum. The sequence goes on along the minus strand of NW_026896740.1, from coordinate 45,403 downwards.
ACAATTTGAAATGGTTGTTGTTTGTTCCATTATCTGTTGAACAATATGGTCACTAACACATGGATAAATGCTACCTAGACGCAATGCATCAATTAGAAAAGGGGTGGGATGATGATGCCATGTGTTGCATTAGAGAGATGTTACCAAATGATGGTAGCCCATTTGCGTATGCGAACTGAGTAGGTGAGGGTAAGAACATATGTTTGATTTTCTCCAATACTATTTTTAGGAGGGATTTAAAATTTTAATCATAGATTCGTCCCGAACAAAATTATCTCCTGTGCAGAATACCTATAATTTATCAACAACAACAAACAAGAGAAGAGATGTTAGGTCGCTAATGTTTTGGAAAGCGCAAGGTAGGCTAACGCCTCTCTTTTCAAAAAAAGAAAAGAAAAGAAAAAAATACACAAATTATAAATCAACATTGAAAATGCTAGTGCACCTACAAATCTTTAGTTATTTTTCAATCAATTAATGGGAATAATTGTAAGAAAATGAATCAATTATAAGTAATAAGTCAAAAGTTACAAGAAGGTGAATTAATTATAATTTCTTCCCCTCAATTGTTATTAATGCACTTATAATTTCAACATCTCTTCTCCTTCCAGAGGAGTGAATATTCAGTGGTCCTGGCACATATGGGCCGGAAAAAGAGAGAAATAGAGAAGAGAGAAGAGAGAGAGAGAGAGGGAGAAATAGGGAAGGACCATGGAATATTTTTCCCTTCTAGAGATGATAAATTTTTATAAAATATTTTTTATAATGTAATTCAATTGTTGTCCATTTCATTGTCTACCAAGCAAAAGGTTGGTAACACACACATTAATGTTGAGTTGGGCATAATGCCTCAATTGTGAAGGGGTTGGATTGTGATGTCACGCGCATCACTAAGGAGGCGTTTGGTACGCATCATTTTTCAAGATTTCCGGGAAACTGAATTTTTTTAAATTTTAAATTTTTGAATATTATCGTAAATTGAATGTAAAAATCATGTTTTTGAAAATCGAGATTCCCGGACAAAAATTTCTCCTCTACCAAAGAAGATATGCTAGATCACCTAGCGTTTTAGAAGGCGCTAGGTTCCTTAAGCCTATCTCTTCAAAAGTGTTAGAAATATATATAAAATTATTAATATAGTCTCACTCAATAGCTTAAGTGTTTTGGTTCTTTACATGATATCAAAGTCTCGTGTCTTGCGTTCGATTCTAGTCGTCCCCCATTGTGTTTTTGAAATTTCTTAGTACAGTGTATTCTCTTGTGAAGGAGTGTGTTAGAGATATATAAAAATCTCACCCAACAACTTAAACTTTTGGGTTGAATTGGTTCTTTAAAAAAAAAACACAAAATGCATGTAGCAACTCCAAGGCAAAAATGTTTTAATTGTTAAAAAAATGCTTTAATTTATTATAGAATAAATATCTTTTTTGGTCCTCAGAAAATTTCACGATGTCCATTTTAGTCCCTAATGAATAAAAAGGCTATTCGTGGTCCCTAAGAAATTCAAAATGGACCAATTTAGTTGAAATCGTTGTCCCTCATAAATTCAAAAAAGACCCACATTAGTCCCTCAAAAACACTAAAATGGATCCACTTTGAATTTCTTAGGGACCACAAATAGTCTTTTTATTTGCTAGGGACTAAAGCGCATATCATAAAATTTGATAAGAATCGAAAAGGTATTTACTCTTTATTATAACCTTTGGTAACGTTGGAAACAAATTGTAAACCAATGTTGGAAACCTTAATGCATTAATGACAAATCAATAGTGACTTTGAATCAATTCATGGTCAAATTAAGTTACAAGAACATAAATTATTTAAAAGGATTGGGGTGAGAGTTACAAGAAGGTGAATTAATAACTTCTCCCAGTCAATCTTCATGAATGCACTAACGTTTCTGACTTCTCCCTTCCTTATCTAGATTATTATGTTCCATTGAATATAAAAAAAGATAGTCAGCAACAAACATACAAATATTTCCCTTGACGCAACATGTCAACTGGGAAGGTGTAGGATGTAGTTGCCCCATGGCATCACCAGAGAAAAACACTAGGTTATCTAGCATCTTGTGAGGCGTTAGGTGACCTAGTGATTTTGTATTAGTGTTGCCATGTGGAGAGCATTTTTGGTGGGACGGTCACACACTATCTTTGGTGTGATAGTAGTATTATAATTATATACTCTTGTGGAGTATATAATTATAATATTAAAATTTTTTTTTCTCTCCGGTACACACCAACCAATGTGTCATCATTCAATTGGTGGGACATTATTTTTAATATGTTACATTGATAGTTATTTTAATCCAAATTGGTGAATCAACCTAAGTATAATAAACAAAAAATAAATAAAAATGCTATGTAAATCTTAAAGTGACATTGTCTAACCAAATATTACAGCCTTCAATCAGTTGTATTCATACAAGAACACCCACAAAAAGTGGCACCGGCATCATCTTCCAGTTCCGTATGAATGTGGATGAGCACATGAAATTTGCCCCATCAATAATTAGACTTGAAGTTTATACCGAAGATTATATCATTAATTCTCCATTTGATTATAATTTAATTATCATAAAGGGAATAGGGCACTAGTTCACATGTTACCATATAAGGTGTCATATAGACTAGTGCCTCTCTAGTGTGTTACCACTTATCTTGGTTTAACTTTCTTAATAGGGGATAAATCTTTGGTGCATAAGATGTATCTAATTCAGTACTTTTTTTTTCACATTTAAAAAAAAAAAATCATCACTTTTGAAAAAAAAATTCCATCACATTGAAAAAGTTTCTTATTTTGAAAAAAAGATATATCCAGTTGAGTACATCTAATGCACCAAAAATTTATTCCTTAATAAGGAAATAACACTGGTCTCGATGCTACGGATGACATGCCACATAGTGTTCGCATGCAAAACAGTCCCAATATGATAAATAAGTTTTTTTAAAATTATTATTATAGTAATTTTTTTTTAAACCCTCGAGTTGATAGTCGTCGCTTAGGGGCCGTTTGGTTCAGGTTTTCTTATGATAATCCCAGCTATACAAATTGGAATTTTATGAAGCCAACGGTTGGTCCAACATTTTTAAAAACTTCCCCAGCAAAGTGAGTTGGCCAGCTTTCACAATTCTTTGTAAAAAGTAACGAGAAACATATAGCAATATTTCCACTTTCAATATAGTACTGTATGATAATTAGGCAAATGAGATACATAGAACTCCATATCTGACTGAACTATCCTTCTGATAAAACAGAGTAAGAATGTTGAAGGTTGCATAAAGTGATTTTATAATTATTAAGGGGTTAGTTTTGTAATTTTATATTATTTATTCATTAATATTTTATTCTCAATCAAACATAGACTTCAATAACTTTAATCAATTTACCTGCTAATAATTTGTCTAACTAAACAATTTTTTTTTAACTTTTCTATCTAACTCAATTTCCTTACTGATCCCTAGTAATTCCTTTTTTCTGGTAAAAAAAATTTTCACCCGAACTAAACACCCAAGTGAGTACTAATCAAAACCGAGATAATGCTAGACACCAAGTGTAAAAAAGTGAGTCAACAAAAAAAAGAATAGTGTCATGTAGTGGTGGGCATGGTTTGAAAAATCAAAGCAAATCTAGTCGAACCAGTACTATGATTTGATTTTTTTGAACTAAATCGATTTATTTTTTGCGGAATTGATTTGGTTTTGGATGGACCGGTTCAGACCATTTGTGGATGTTCTGAGAATAACGAGAAGGAAGGAAAGGGGGGGAGTTCATACTAGTAAGCATATTATATTCTCATAAAAGGGTAAATGTTTGAACCCTAGAGAAGAAGCATGAATCTCCCACATAGCTAAAAACTATATATTTTCTTATTGATAAAATTACTTACGAAGAACTAGTTACAAATATTGAAATGCAAAGAATACCATGGTTTCTTTCAGTCAAAATATATATGAAAAGTTTAAACATCAACAATGATATGGGTGTGCATAAACCCTTTTTGAAAAAACAATGTGAACCAAATCAAACTAAACCAAATAAATTAAAAATCAAAAAATCAAACCTTGAAAAGTAATTTATTTATTTTTAGATAAACCACAGGTATCCTTTCATATGAGACAATCCTATTATTATAGTGGAGCTAGCTTTTTCATAAAGAACGACTTATCTTAAACGTGTATCACTTGAACCAACCCCGTGAAATGCAATTTAATAATTGAACTAGTTATTTTTAAGGGGAATTGTTTTCTTATGTTACATAAGATAAAAACATTTTGCTATACTTACATATAAAAAAATGAGACCTATTTATACATTTTCTCTCTCACATATTCTCTCTCATCTCTTCTTTATATGTGTTTAGGAATTTTTTGTTATCTTATGTAACATAAGAAAACAATTTTCCTATTTTTAAAACGTTTCATCCACATCCGTTGCTAAATTTAATTCGGTTGACCGGTTATATCAAATATTAAAGTTTAAACAAACAAAATCAACATCCACTACTTTTTCACAATTTATGATCCTATCTCCAACTCACCTCTAGCCCTCTAAGAACCCTAATTCCCAAATATTTCCTAAATTACAATATCATCTTTTCATTTCTAGACACATTGTCTCTTCGTAATCTTATTCGGATTAATCAGTTATACCAAGTATTAAAGTTCAAACGAATAAAATTAACATTCACTACTTCTTCACAATTTACGAACTCGTCTTAATCTCATCTTCGACCCTCTAAGAAATATAATCCCTAAATCTTTCTTAAATCATAGCATCATCTCTTCTCAAGCAATTACTTATTTGATTTTCCTTTTCATTTGAGTTCCTTTTTCCTTATTCAATTTTAGCAATCACCTATTCAAGTTTCTCCTGATCGAGATTCCTCGGCCGAAAAAATCTTTTTTGTTTTTCATTTTTTATGTGAGTTTGACTTTTTTTGTTGAGAGGTTATACTTGTAATCTATGAAGCACTGATACTCCTTAATTTTTTTTGTCAACGTACCGGATACGCGCATCGGACACGTATCCTTTGATAATTGACATCCTGTATCATCGAAAACGTGTCGAAAACGCGTATCGGTGCTTCATAGCTTGTAATCTCTTATCACCATTTTCATTATCGTTGGATTAAAATCAAATCAACGATTATCAGGATATTATTTTATAAACGTTGATTTGATTTTGATTTATGTACATTTTTTTTCTATTATCACAATTTTTGTTATCATGGTTCCTTATTAGCGCTTTTTTTTTTTTTTTTAAGGACGACGCGCATTGATAGGCTACATAAGTACCATTGAAGCTAATTTTGCAAGTAACACTTTTTTTGGCTTTTAATTTTGCTTGCTTGAGTATTTATGGATGAATACTGATATTTTTTATGGGTTTTTTTTTTTCAGAAAATCTGAAGTGTGGTGCCAGAAGGGAAAACCATCAAGCTACAAAATGTGCGTTTGAACTATCCATTCATTAAAAGGAATTTCTTTTACTGACTTCACTTTTGCGTTATAATCCTAGTTTCTGTGGTTACAAGTAAAATCATCTTATGCTTTATTATGATTTCTATCCTAGTTTCTGTGGTTATAAGTAACATGCTGAATCTTATGCTTTATTGTGATTTTGTGTATAGGAAATATTTTATTGATTAGAACATTATCTAGGATAGATATAGACTATATGAGGTAAGAGTTGTTTTCATGCAATGATAACATATAAGTTGTCGTTAGGATTGAACCCGAATGGATTAGAAAACCTTTGATAGAGAGAAAAAAAAATTCCACAGAACCCAGAACTATATATTTTCTGAATAGTAAAATTACCTACCAATAACTAGTTACAAATATTGGTATGCAAGGAATACCATAGTTTGTTTTGATAAATATATAAAGAAAAGTGAAACAACAACAATGATAGGACAAAAGAAATTTACCTATTAAGAACTAGTTACAAATATTGGTATGCAATTTGTATAAGGACACCATAGTTTGTTCTGATAAACATTTAGGAAAAATGAAATAGTAATGATAGAAGAAAAGACCTTCGAATACTAAATAAAAGCCATCAGAATCTGCTGTAGCTAACATCTGTGAAAATGAGACATTATGAAGGGAAATTTTGCATGACACGTTGATAAATGGATGGTGTTGCTGAGGATGAAGTGAGTGAAGCATTTGCATGATCAAGAGAGGGTATGCATGAGCCATACATAGTGTCATCCTTCTGCTCCTGTTTAGGCCTCAGGAACCCTGCATCAATATCCTTCACCTGCTGCCCTGAAAGGAAAGACTGGACAGGACCCATTGGTTTCACACAGTTAAAGTTAATTCCAGCAAGAGAAAAATTTCCAGATGAGGGAAGATTCAATGGTAGTGGCATTGGAAAATCAGGGAACATAGCAATAGATCCAGCTTGAGGGGCAGCACAACGGTCAGGATTCAGTCCATAGGAACCATAAGGCATGGTGTTATTCAAGGAAGGATACTTCATTTGGCATATGGAGGAAGGACCAAACTTCATATCATTACTGAAACTTCCAACCAAACTAGGCCTGAGAAACTCGTTGCTGAATTCATGTTTTCTATCAAAATGGGGTGCAAGAGTTTGATGAGTTCCATGCTTTGGGATACTGGCACTCCCTTGTAATGTAAGAGCCACTTGCCCATTAGCACCAGTGGGAGGTAAGCCACCATCACTTGAGCTTATCTGGTTGTTGGTTCTAGCAGTAGGCACTTCATGATTATGTTTTCCCTCATAAGTAGTGACCACAAATTTTAGATTGTGTGAAGCCCTTTCGACGTGCTTCCTTACAGAACATCCAGCACTTGTGCATTTGTAGTAGCTCCTAGAAGAGATACATGAGAAAATTTGATAAAATATAGAAAGTGAATTAACATAATCTTAGAATAAATCATTGAGCTACTTAGAACATGAACCAGTTCAGATAAAGAAAGTCAAGATCACTACCTAGGATTTGGATTTCCTTTGACAACCTTCTGTCCATACTTACGCCAGCGATAACCATCATCAAGTATGTCCACTTCACTCTCAATTTGGACTACCACTCTTGGCTCACGGACAGCCCTGGAAGGCAAATTTGATTCAACTGGGTAGCTCTCTTTCTTCCTGCAACAGAAAAATAAAGCAGAAACATAAAGGTTGTCTTTATATTTGTTACTGACATCATGAAGACACAATCAGATAAAGAGTATAAAAACCTTCTTTTCGACTCTGATTCATCATCTTCACCATCATCTTCAGGTGATATGAGTGCTTCAGTGGCTCCATCTTCATCACCATCATGACTGGCAAGTGTAGAAGAAAGCTCTGGAGTGTCCTCCGATTCAAACATACATAGAGATTTAGCTTTCTTAGTTGATGTAGGGTCTGAAAGATCAGTCACAACAGAAGTTGGGGGTGTCCTTTCCTGACCATCAGCTTTCCAATCCAAACTGTGTTTTGCATCTTTAAATCCTGACTGAATATTTCTCCAAACTGACCCACCTTCAACTCTAGCAAAGGTTTCACTGGCTTCAACCATGTCTGACATCTCATCAGTAGAAAGTGCTGATGCTCGACGACTAAGATGTGGTTTTGAATGGTTATGAGCACCCTTGTAAATAATTTCTGTTATTTGGCCATCATGGGATCGTTCCACCTTTTTCTTGACCTGACAATTAGGCTGAGTACATTTATAGTAGCTCCTGGGATACTCACTACCTTTCACCTGTTTCTGTCCATATTTCCTCCAATTATAACCATCCTCAGAGGTCCTTACTGCTCCTGATGCATGGGTTGCCTCTTTCTGCTCTCCATCTAAAACAGGTTGCTGTTCAACATCCTCACCATGGAGAGCATTTTTAGGCAGCGCGTTTTCGTCGCTAGCTTCCTCAGAATGAGACATTGGCATCTCAACATTATTAGCATTAACAATCACATCATCTACCATTTTCACATCAATGTATGCATGGACTTCGCTATATTTTGCAGAATGTCCTTTTGGAAAATCAGCTGGGAGTGAAAAATCTAATGGTGATTGAACTGGAACAAGTTGTTGGCCGTCTCTATTTCCTCCTTTTACCATGTTACTAGAAACCTATTCAATTCAAGGTTACCAAATTATACATGTATTGTTAGAAAAATATAACTCAGTTACAAATCATTTCACATATCAGGTACTATCTGAGAAAAAGATAGCTCAAAGGCTGAGTTAAAAAAATAGAGGTTAAGACAGAATGCCCAATTAGATATTTGTTATGACCATCGTGTTTAAATGATTCAAGTTGATTGTAAGCTATGATGCTTAAATGAGACAAACTTCTGCTCTCTATTCTCCACATCAACCATATCCAACCGAGAAAAGAGTGGTTTTCATTCTTCAAATCAACTATCGAAAAGGGGAGGAATAGAAGTAATGTATTAGCAGCAAGCATCAACAATTAAGTAAAAACCAAAGTTATCAAATGCGGATTGCGGCATATTGCGCCCAACCTCAAAAAATGCTATAGCGGGTTGCAGTTGCGGAAATAGCGAAATAGATATATGACAGAACTAATGACAAAAAGAAACATTTTTTAAAGACAGAGATAGCAGAAGTGATAGAGAAAGACACATATAGACTAAAAAACCATTAAATTTTGGCTATTTGACCATTTTGCCCCTCATTAATTAATTAATAACCATTTTGCCCCTGATTCAAAACTATCCACCAATCTGCCCCTCTTTAATTGATTAACTTGCATTTTTAATCGATTAAATGGTTGTTGGGAGATTTAATCGACTAAATCTTCCTACTTAATCGATTAAAAAATCATACTGACTTGTTTCCCTTTGTTGCCTGTTGGGAGATTTAATCGATTAAATAGGGAGATTTAGTCGATTAAATCTCCCAACAGCCATTTTTGCCTGTTTTGACCATTTAATCGATTAAAAATGCAAGGTAGTCGATTAAAGAGGGGCAGATTGGTAGATAGTTTCGAATTAGGGGCAAAATGATTATTAATTAATTAATGAGGGGCAAAAGGGTGAAAAAGCCTTAAATTTTTCTGTTACACATTTAAATTTAGGACAAAATTAACATTTTGCCTTATGGCAGCAATATGGCTGCCATTTGGCTGCAAATGCGATAGCAATGGCCGCTATTGCGTTCCGGTGCGGCACGACGCGATTTCTTGCAGCAAGGCACCGCTACGCCCATACGGCGCGGCTCGCGGCGCTATTGCGGCGCAATTAACTACTATGGTAAAAACTATTGACAGTCCCATGAAAGAAACACAACCAAACCCCCATTGCATATTTGTTTTGGTTAATAATAATAACAAGGGAGTGATTATACTTACATCCTCTTTTGCGTTCCTTTTGCCTTATAACCTCTTACAATTATTTTTGTTATTTTTCCGTTACATAAAACTATTGATTTTTTTTTTGGAAATTTAAAACTATTGATTTGATTTTAATCCAATAATAACAAAAATAATTGCAAGAGGTTACAAGGCAAAAGCTGTCGTAAATATAACCTTTCTCTAATAATAATAATAATAATGATGATAATGATGATGATGATAGCCAAGGGTACCTGGTCCAGAGGAGCAGAGTAGGCAGGTAAAGGAGGCTTGAATTTGAAGGAGGCAGGAGCATCAGTGGCAGAGGGCACATCCATGTTCTCTTGAGCATCAGTGAGCATTGATCCTTCATGAGTGAGAGGAGGGAGCATGAGGAAACTCCCAGTGGTGGGAGATGGCATGGCCTAAAACACATGGGAAAAAAAAAATTAATTTTTTTTTTTTTAAATAAAAATCAAATTTTTATCTGAAATTGAAAAAGAAGAATGAAATGGGTGGATGATAACAATACCTGAGAATTAGGAAGCATGATGGGAGAGTCAAGCAATGCAGTGGGGCTAATGCCAGGAGGTATGGTAAGACGCGGTGATGGAGAAGGTAAAGGGGTTGTTGCATTTCCAGTTGCAGTTACAGTGCGAAAACGCGCTGTGTTGATCCTTGCTGCATTGGAATTGAAACCCCTTCTCTCAGCTATGCTTCTTTTTGCTGGAAAGTCTCCTCCTTTTGAATCAGAGACAAACATTTCATCACAACCATTGTAGCTTTTGTTGTTGTCTTCTTCCATTTTTTTGTCTGGTGGCTATTCAGACACGACAAGGCTGAATTGGATGATGTTGCGTGCGGTGGTGGCTAGAGTGAGACTCAATTGAGAGAGAGAGAGGGAGAGAGAAAGAGGAAGATAAGAAGGAATCAGAATTGCAAATGGAAATGAAAATGGATGTTGTAATCTCAATCCAAATGGTGGGGTTCGGTTCAGCTCCAAGAGAGTGGAGCTGAAACCAATGAAGGTGAGGATTTGAAGCTTCTTCTGCAATTCAATCTTTGTTTCCCCCAACACAACACACAATTGAAAAAATGGAACCTATTGCAATGCCACACATTCATATGTAATACATATATAAGTATACCAACCAGAAAGTGCACTTATGCTTGTGCTTGTGTGTAAAAGAAAAATAATATAATAATAATAATAATAAAAGATAAATTCAGACAATAAATGAATGTTTAATATATAAAAAATATTAATTTCATATTCTAGAAGACCAGATAGACTCAAAGTATGTGTGCTCACACATTTGTTTATTTATTTTAAAAAAATAGATCTCACATCATTTATGTCTATAACATGAGATTAGACTAATACTCCCCTTGATCTATTCTTAAAATGATAGAGTTTAGGGCCAAATAAGAAAATCTAAACTTGAGAGAGAGCGAGAGAGAGAAGTGTTAGTAGTAGTTTCTACACGTCAAAGGTTATATAACATAATATAAACACTTGTTTCGGAAGAGATGACATGTGAAAAATCCCAATCCACACACAACCACACGTTACTGTTAAATCAAAACAGCAATTCTGCTTTTCGGGATTTAGTTGCATTTCATCAAATCTATTAGCATCCAATTTCGGATCTTAACTCTCAGATTAGATCTCAATCAGTTCTTAACTCTCTCAACTAATTTTATTTTTTCTCTTATTATAAGGTTATTACTTATTAGTGAATTATGAAATGTGAGTGTTTATTTCTTATCTACAGAGTCACGAGTCACGAGTCACATTATCTTATCTCGGGTCTCATCTCTCTTTTAATGTTATTTTGTTTCTTGCAAGGAATTACCAAAACAGAAATGGAAGGCTCTTATTTCATTCTTTTTGACTTTGACCATCTTAGGAATATGTGCCAGCCGAAACTAATTTAAATTAAACCAATAGAAACGTTTTTCTTAATATGTAGGAAAAGAAAGAACCAAAGCAATTTAAGCAATGGCAAATTGGCAATGAATGCTCGTACCTTGTAAATCCTTACCAAATACTAATACGTCAATATATACATATAGAGTAGTATCTTTTGATACTCGTGTCAAATTTAAAATTTGACATCTCATCTGAGAGCAGTTAGATAAAAAAAGATCAACGGTGTCACATGCTTACAAATCAGAGTCGTTGATTTTTTTTGATCTAACGGCTCTCAGATGAGGTGTCAAATTTCAAATTTTAAATTTGACACCGGTGTGAAAGGATCCTGCCTCATATATATATGGGGTTTATATTTCTACAGCTGTTGTACGTGCAGGAATCAAATACTTGCCATATATATACTTGAAAACATTATATACGAGAAATTATAACCATACAAAGGATGAAAGCATTAAATATAGAGAATCATAATCATACATCTCTTGTTGATGTACGTAAAGCGACTGCAGAAATAATTTTACACATATATATATATATATATATATATATATATATATATATATAAGGTTTATCGTTTCTCAAGTTAAAAAAAGGAGATTGGGAATTAATAATTAATAACATTGAGAATTATTAATTATACGGTTATAATTTATTAGAAATTAATAATTAACTAATAAGTTTGATTGACGGAAATCATAACCGGTGATTTGCGAAAATCAACGGTTAAGATTTGGTGTCAAATTTTAAAGTTTGATACCGGTGTCAAATGATCTTACCCCTATATATATATATATATATATATATATATATATATATATATTCTCTTTATTATTAATAATATTGTTAATTATTAATTATTGTTTTGACAAAAATCACATAAAAAGTATTTAATAACATATTTTTAATTTGATTTTACTGAAATGATAATTAATAATTAAATTAACAATATCATTAATACTAAAGAAATTATATATGTATGAAATTATAAATTGATATATTGGTAAGGATTTACAAGGCATCAGCATTCATTGGCATTGTTTATATTGCCTTCCTTCTTTCTTTTCCTACATTTTCAAGAGAAAGGTTTTTACTGTTTTCATTTAAGTTTATTTTGGCTAGTACAATTTTCTAAGATGGTCAAAGTCAAAGCATGAAATTGGAAGCCTTCCATTTCTGTTTGTAATTACTTGAAAAAAAAAACAATATAAATGAGTTTAGACCTAAATAATATATACATGGAAAAGTATAAATTTACATCGGTGTATGAACATTTAGTGTAACATTTTATATTAGTCGTTGGTTCTATTCGCATTTGATAGCTCATATGATTAAAAAAAATTATAGGTAAGTGAAATCAACGATTAATAATACGTATAAATTACAATATTATAAATTGACCATTCCCACATAAATGACTTTGACTTACATCACGAAATAATGCCATAAGTGTATCTATAATTATTTTGAAACAATATTAAAAAATTATAGAAAAAATAATTAAAATAATTAAAAGTAAAGTGAAAATTAATAAAATTATAAAATAAAAAACATATAACAAAAAGAACTATCGTAACATGGTAAAATGATTAGAAATAGCCCAACTGTAAATTTTTAGTTGTGGGAATTTTGAGTCTAAATATCATGGGTTATGAATAAGAAGTTTGATTTAAAAAAATGTGTTTTATTTACCCCAAAAAAAGTGTGTTTTTTCGTCGTCAAATGGATATGCCTTTTTGTGTTGAATAGATGTGTCTTTTTATGTCGAATCGATATGTCTTTTCGTGTCGAACAGATGTGTCTTTTCATGTCTAACCGATGTGTCTTTTCGTCCCGAACGGTTGTATCTTTTCATGTCGAACCGGTGTGTCTTTTCGTGTCAAACAGATGTGTCTTTTCGTGTCGAACGGATGTGTTGTTTCGTCGACAAAAAAATACCTTTTGAATCGTGATCTTATGTTTTCTATAAATATATAGAGTCAGAATTTTATGTAAGTTTTTTCTATGCATTTGCATCCATATCATCGTATTAGATAGTGTGATTTCTTAGACATTCAGTTATTTTCATTGGGGATTTTGATTGATAGTGTCATCATTCTTGATATGCAATCCGTTCTATCATGTGAGGCAATTGTTCATCAACCTTTGGTATCAATAGAGGGAATAAATTATCTTAAGAGATAACTTTTGTTGGGTTCAGATTTATCAATATATTGCTATCTTTTTCATATATCTTGTGAGATTGTTCCTTATTTTTTATTGCACTTTAATTGTATATTTAATGATAGCATTTTCACTCCACAGACACAAATCTCTTGGTGATTATTCACCCACTTTCTTCGACAACAAATATAACATTACAAATGATGTAATCAGCACAAAAGTAGTTTGTTTTCACTTTTAATAAAAATAAAAATCTCGTAAACATGTTTCATTATATTTTAATGAAAAATTACTTTAGAAAATATTTATTCAAAAAAATTGAATTGACTAACATTAATAGAAATTTTAATAATTGACGATAATACTAATTATGAATCATTATGTAAACAAATTAATTAAAAAACATTTAATGACATTACATAGTATTAAAAATAACTTGTAAACATGTTTCATTATATTTTCATGAAAATGTATTTTAGAAAATGTTTATTCACAAAAATTGACTTGACTAACATTAATAGCAATTTTAATAATTGATGCTAATACCAATTATTAATCATTAATTAAGAAAATTGATTCCAAAATATTTAACGACATTACATATTTATTTAAAATAGCTTGTAAACATGTTTCATTATATTTTAAAGAAAATATATTTTAGAAAATGTCTATTCACAAAAATTGACTCGACTAACATTAATAGAAATTTTAATAATTGATGATAATACTAATTATGAATCATTATTTAAGCAAATTAATTCAAAAAATATTTAATGACATTGCATATTTATTAAGTAATTATCATATATACATACAATACAAGGGAAGGATATACTTATCACCAAAAAAGTTTACTACCTTTACAACTAATCTAATTACCGTTGATTTTCGTTAATCTAACAATTATAATGTATTGAAAATTATTAGATATTATTTATTAATTAATTATTAATTTCCAATAAATTATAATCATTAGATTGACAGAAATCAACGGTGATTAAATTGGTTGTAAATGCGATAAAAAAAATTTGTGGTAAGTATATCTTTCCCCATATATATATATGATAAACTACTCTTATGCTACATGTGACAAATTTTTCTCCTACACACCCTTCGATAACTATGCCACCTTTTTATTTTCTTTTCTTTTTATTTTTCAGGTGGTGGAGCCCACAAATTTATCTCTATAACATGAGATAACTTATCTCCTATAACATGAGATTAATAAAACCTTATATATATATGGGAAAAATGTTACTGCAAATAAGTTATCTGCATTTATTCCCAAAACGACATCGTTTTGGTATTGAAATCTTAAAAATTTATAAATATAAAGACTATTATAACTCTGAAATAAATTAAAATTACAAAAACACCATGATTTTTGTCCCAAAGTGACGTCGTATTGGGCTTACTGCAGAAAAAGCGAACTATATATATATATATATATATATATATATATATATATATATATATATATATAGGGGAAAACATTTCTCAAGCAGCTTGAGATAAGTCTATCTCCTGCTACTTCAAAACTACGTCATTTTATTTATTTATTTTCTTATATTAATTGATTCACCTTTGAATGGTTATGATTCCCTTTTTCTCTCTCTTCCTCTATCACCATTGATCCATCTTTGTACGGTACGGTTATGATTTAGTAGCCGGTGATAAGATTATCTCAAGCAGCTTGAGAAACGATAAGCCCATGTATATATGAGATTTATTAATCTCATGCAACAGGAGAGAAGCTCTCTCTTGTTATAGAGACAATCATGTGTAGATCCCACCCATTTATAGAAAAAGAAAAAGAAATAAAAAAGTAATACGGAAATCGATGTATGTGTAGGAGAGAAAAACGCTCTCCTATATATAATAGGGATAGGTTATTTTACATACTCCTATTTTGCCTACCCTTGCCTACCTCTTTCAATACTGTTAGATTACAATCTCATTCGACGATAGACATTTGCGAAATAAAATAAACTTTTTTTCTCATTCTTTCTCCTCACCTCCACTCGCACCCTTTCTCTCTTCTCCTGGCGACGAAGATCGAAAATTCCAGTAACGCAAAAATCAATTCCTTCAAAAAATCGAAAATTCAGGTAACACAAAAAACAATTCCTTCAAAAAGAAAAACACATATTCAATAGAAAAAAGAACGAAAAACAGAAGTGAATTGGTCCGAACATGTGAAAGGATGAAGAGAGCGACAATGTCTCGACAATGTCTGATGTTGAATCATGCAGGGATTTGAATTGGTCCGAACACTTGGAGCTTTGGCCCTATCTTCTGCATTTCGAAGACTTTCAGATCACTTAATTACTAATTCTCATCATTTCTTTCCTAGTTGTTTTTGTTTTCTTTTTTCCTTAATTTCCTATTTGTTATCCAAAAATAAAATAAAAAATATACAGGCAAAGGTATAAGCATCCTAGCACTCCATCGTCTTACCGGAAGCGACGACTTTCTATGAACCCTAAGGAATAAGCACGTTTGATGGTCGTCGATGGTGTTCTATTTTTCGTTCTTTTTTTTATTGAATATGTGTTTTTCTTTTTGGAGGAATTGGTTTTTGCGTTATCGAAATTTTCGATCTTCATCGCCAGGAAGAGAGAAAGGGTTCTGTAGGAGTTGAGGAAAAAGAATGAGAAAAAATGGATTATTTTATTTCGCAAATGTTTATCGTCGGATGAGATTGTAATCTAACGGTACTGAAAGGGTAGACAATTGTAGGCAAAACAGGAGTAGGTAAAATAACCTATCCCATATATATATATATATATATATATATATATATATATATATATGGGGCAGGTTCATCTTACACCGGTGTAAGACTAATAAATGGGGCAGGATATTCTTACACCGGTGTAAGAGTTAGAAGTCTTACACTCAATCTTAATCATTGATCCACTTGTATCCAATGGCTCATGTTACTAAAAAATTAGAGCCCTTAGATATAAGTGAGATCAACGAACGAGATTAAGAGTGTAACTTACACTGGTGTAAAATGATCCTGACCCATATATAATACATTAACCAAAGTTTTATGATATTAGTACAAAATGATTTAATTAGTTTTATTTAAAATTTAACAAAGATTATCAAAATATAATTAAGAATTAAAACTATTAAAACAGTGTCAATGGATGATCATTACCTAGGTTCATGTCCACATCTATATCTATGAACAAGAACTCACACGCTAGCATCCGATGATGTTTGACTCTCCAGAACTACCCATTTCTCAGCGACCCAGAAAAAATCAATCCCAACCCGCCATTGCAGAGAACTACCGAAGAAGACCGAGGAAAACGAAAGGAAAACGGAGAGAGAGAGAGAGATGAGGGTATTTTAGACCTGAAAAATTGATAAATTTTTCCACCACTTCAGGAATTCAGTCTTGCATGGCATTTTGGCATATAAATTGTACACAAAACAAAATTATGAAAAAATTTAGATTTTCAAAAAAAAAAATTAAAAATTTAATATCAAATATGAATAAATAGAATTACCATCTTTAATTTTTCGGGAAAAAAAAAAACCCCTTACCAAGTGTGACAGATTAATGGATTCGTTATGCGCACAAAGCAAAAATCACCATATTTTTTCATACATGATCATTTTTTTCTTGTTTTGCTTAGACTGCATCACTTTCACTCAAACTAACTACCCTTGAATTAAAATTATAAAACAAAAATTATATACTTTTTACAAAACACTACCATCATATGATACAATAACGACATATACCCAAACATAAATTTTCAAGTGTAAATATAACGTTACTAATAGGGATATAAATGGGCTGAGTGGCTTCTAATGAGCTAAGGTTTGGCTTGTTTTAATCTTGGCTTGCTCTGACTTGTTTAATAAATAGAATGAGTTTAAGCTTAAAAAAAACAAGCTTTTTTAGCAAACAATCTCAAGCCTAATTTAATGAGGCTTGACTTGAAAACTCGTGAGCTGGCATGATATATTATTATAAACAAGCTCCCACGGTCACAGTTTCACAAATAAGCTCTCTGACTATTGGTCTCTCCTTTCCTTCCTCGATTACTCACATTTTCACAGCTTTATTCCAATTTTCTACTTAGCGCAACTCTGGTAACCTTCTACAAGCAACTAACCAACCCAAATACTTTTTCTCAATTCCTCTTTCTTAGATATCAGATTATCAATAGATGCCCAACAAACTACTTGCATTCATTGCCTTACAGAATTTTATGCATTTGTAGTCTCAACATTTGTATATATGTGAGTTTGAAAAAAATACATTTTACAATTATAAATGAGCCAAGCCAAGTCTTTAATTTTTCATAAACAAGCAAGTCAAGCCTAGAATTTACCTCATACCAGGCTAACGACCAAGCTAAGCTCAAAATATTTTTCATAGACTTGACTCTTTTAAGCTAAAGCTTGGCTCGACCTAGCTCGTTTACACCTTTTACCTACTAACAACGTAATCAGCACAAGGAAAAGTAATTTATATCTTCTTCTTTTTTGTGTGTGGATAAATCACATGTATCCTCTGCAGGAGATAATACTGTTCAGGACGGGTCAAGAATTAAGACTTTAAATCTCTCCTAAAGATGGTACTGGAAAGAATTGAACGCATGCTCTCACTTTCACCGCTCAGCACTCATGCGCCAACTGAACTACCATCATTTGATAAGTAATTTCTGTCTTAATTTTCAATAAAAATAGAAAAGCTTGAAAATCTGTTCAATTAGATTATAATAAAATAAAATTCTTAGCAAACATTTACAAAAAGTAAATTTAATTTGACTAGCATTAATGACAGTACAAATTATTGATTATTATATTAAAAACTATGTATTATTAAATATATAGTTTATCAAATTATTGTACACTATATATTATTAAATATTGATTATCAAATATAAAATTATGTATAATAAAAATTGAAAAATTCATTCATTTTAGTTTATCATCAGAATTTTATGATATCATTATAAAATATTTCATGCATGACCAGTATTTGTAATTTTAAAACAACTTTATTTGAAACTTAAACGAAAATGTTAAAATGTAATTAAAATTAAATTAAAATGAAAGAAACAATAATATAAAAAAAGATAAAGAATAAAAGTTATATATGTTTATATAACATAACATGATAAAATAACCAAATACAACTAAGTATAAATTTTCAACCGCACAATTAAAAGTCATTTCTATTAACAAAAATCGAAAAAGCTTGAAAACTTGTTTAATTATATTTTAATAAAAAATTATAAAATTTTATTAAATACATATTACGAATTGATGTTTTCATTTCATCATTTTCTTCTCGATTTTTTATTTATAAAAAAGATGAAAATATGATTACATCTATGATCTAACTTTCCTTTGTAATTATGAGAAGAACTATATCAAGTTATCAGCTAAATGTTTTATAAAATTTACAAAACTGAAAATAAAACTTAATATCATTAAATAAAAATATAAAACAAACCAACCTAATGTTCTCCCTCTCTCTAACAATTTCTAGACACATCAACAATTTAATCTTCAAGATTAATTAGGAATAGATAATTCAAAACCAAAATAATACATTACTGAGTGTTAATGTTACCCCATTGACCCCACCCAAATCTTATGACACAAGACAACAGATTATAGATATGTATACAATGCAATGTTCCTAGGTACATTAATAACATTAACAGAAGAATGTTATTCAGGAGACATGAAAATGCAAGATGTTACACTGTTACTTCTTCATAGTTCATACCATAATAAAATGCTGTGGCAGCTTAAAAAAAGTTCACAAACTTGTTATTAACCACACATACATGCATATACTCCTAGACAAATTCATCAACCTTTCCAAATAGTGTAACTAAAAATAAAATTAACCCTCTAACCCATGCACACGGATTCAGAGTCCTCAACATCATATTCCATAGACATACTGGTTACATCTTCTCTATTAATCAAGCTAATGCTTGAAGCTGATGAACCAAAGGTTTCTGGCACACCAATACGTGAGAGGATATTTTTTCTCCTGTTTCTGATTCTTCTCCATCTCCTCAACAACTCAGAAGGCTCACTTACATTTCCTAATTCCCTGATTTGTAATGCAATAGGTTCTTCTTCCCTTGTGAGTTCAGTTACCCTATGATCACTTGAATTATACTCTGGTGTCATCAAAAAGATGAGTGGCTTATAACAACATAAGAGAAACATAAGTAGCATAATGTAGACATACAAAGACATCCAAACATAAAAGGTCCATTTCCACTTGCGAATTAACTCTTTAGCCCAAGGTAGATGGGAATTTATCACAATTTCAGCTTCATAAATCTGTGGCAAAGATGTAGTTCCTGCTCTAGGATGCAGGGTTATTATAAGAGCATTGGTTCTTCGATTGTGTTCCTTGTGCCTCATTATTGGTACATTAATTTTCTGAGTCTCACTTGAGATTCCAAGTACCAGAGGCACACCCATCATAACTGTTCGGGCTAGTCGAACTGGGGAGCTTCTAAACCGCAATATGCATGGTTGGCTAGACCTTGCTATCACATTTCCATGAAGTGATTGGAGTTCTGCACTCAACTGCAAATTGACTCAAATTAACTCTTAAATAAACAGATCTTGGAGCAAGTAAACATGTTCATTGTAATCACTATTCTCCTTGATGACACAATTTGAAACAAAATTCAAAGTACTTATTCATATATCTCCCATACCATGGAATGCAACCAATTCAACCTTACAAGTGTTTTTTCTAAAAGTTAAAAGTAAAAACACAAATCAAAAACCAACATGTTCTCTAAATTTGATTCTAAAAATTAAAAAGAAGTTATAATTTTTAGAACAATTTTTATGAAAGAGGCCTTATCAAACAAGTTTTTTTTTTTTTCCTTCTGAAAATCAAAAAATTGTTTTTGAAAACAAAATTCAAACAGCCCTAAGTTTCTAATTCAGTAAATTTTTCAAAGATAAAAGCATACCTGAAACATGCCAAGTTCCCTATTGAAGTCAGATTCAGGCATCACCAGTACCAAAGAAACGCAAAATGTGTGGCCAACTGGAACACTTCTATGATTTTGCTTGGTGTAGCCGTAAACACCACTAACTCCACCATTAAAGAAAAATACAGCTGTTGGGTGAGCTTCAGTGTAATCAAAATGAATACTTTCCTTAACAAACACAGGTTCCTCCACCCACAACTGAACCAAATTAACACCCACCACAGCAGCCAGAATAAGTAGTGAAATCAGAATCATGCACACATACGCAGCACTTAGAAAGAAAAGTCCAAGTTTCTTTAGCAAGAGTATGCTAACACTTATAATATGGGAAGGAACACTTTGTACTGCAGATTCAACGTTGTCATGGGTCTCCTCAGCAACTTGGTAGGACTCAAACACCATAGAAAAAAGAGATTGGATAGGGGAAAACACAGAAACCAAGCTGTTGTAGATCAAATTTGCTTGGAGGGATATTAGTTTTGATACAGAATTGGATGGTGTTGGCAAAATAAAGTAATCTTGTTGGTCTTCCTCCATGGAGATAAAGTTGAATGCAGTTTCATAGATAGATAAGGTAAGGACCTGGGAAGGTAAAAAGGAACAGAGAAGAGACACAAGACATATGCAGAGTACTGTTGCAGTGTGTGGCAGCACACGTGTCTTCTGCATGAGAACAAGTTGATGTCGTGGCAATCTGCATGAAAAAGAGAGACATGTTACATGCTAGTATGCTATTGCTAACCTGAAATTTTATTTTATTTTATAAAATATCTATTTTATAAATATCCTTCACGGAAGGCAATTCGGGCAGATTCAGAGGTACTGGAGTGAGATTGAATACATGCTCTCATCTCATTACTCCGTTCTTATGTATCAACTGAGCTATTATCATTTGGTCATAAAATTTTATTTTAAGTAATTATTCCGGGTCACGTTGAGTTGGCATTTCTTCTGGGCTCAAGCTCAATTGTTTGATTCAGATTTTTTATTTTGGACTTTCATGGTAAAAGTCTTTATCAAAACATGAAATTGAAGCCCATGATCAAGAGGAGGGATAAGATTATTTGCATCATGAATATAATCGTAGAATACATATGCCTGTGATTCCAAATCAAGGAATGAGTTTATAGATTCTTTATGTAGCTAGATTGCCCAGAACATGTTTATGAAAAATAACATTAAGAACCTTGCAATGTATTGCTGGTCCAAATCAGCTTTTATTGTCAAACTGGACATTAATTTGGAAATAGGGTCGAAGAGGCCTAGTAAAAAGTCAGGCTACTTGAAGGAATAAAGGGTCAATTGATACTGCTGGCCCAAGTATGCCGTAAGTCACTTTAGGATGAATTTTTACTTTTCTTTAGCTATTTTGAATTACGGAAGTTGTTAATTGTGTTGCAGTTGTATTCTCTGTGTAGAATAAAGTGTGATTCTGTTAATGAAATCATAAGAAGAAATTTTCCATAACGCTCTTCTCTCTCTGCTTTCATTCCTCGCTCTTATTCCTCCTTCCACCTTCTAGGGTAACTAATTAGGTTGCTACAGGAGTATAGCATAAGAATCAGGCACATGAACCGTTTAGGAGTGTCACAACTGCACAAACCACAATGTATGGCAACCCTGTAAAAGTGAGTATTGAGAGAGAAAAAATGGTTCAATTGACTCACTTTCATCCCTGTCACCACTATTACCTCTCCTTTTCTATGTCCAACTAGTTAGAGACAGAATCATGCTGCTGCTATTTGGAAGCAAGAGACAAGGAGAGTAATGTCATAACAAATTTAGCACACGATACTGATCTTTCCGGATTCCCGTTCTAGACCGCAACATCTTTTTACGGCAAATAAAAAATAAATGACAACATCGTTTATCAAAATATGGATACGTATATATTTTGCACTTGGATCTCTCCAAACATAGTAACAGACAGCCATTAACTCAATTTTGGGGGAAAAAAGGCAAGTTTTCGAGACAGCAATTCAAACCAGAGATAAAGTTGGCATAAAAGGAAAAACACTCCAACCTACTTTCATTATCATGGGGATAAATAACCTTACAATTTTTTGGAAGCTAGGAAACCGGGGTCAAGAACACAAGTATAGAGAGCACTAGAAGGAATTGATTCTCTCATGTTAAATCTCCCTATGACCTTGTCATGTGAACATTTTGTGCCTATCTATCTCTTTATAAGGTTTTACAAATTTTGATTGAGTCCCACCTATTTAATGTTTATGAAAAGAGAAATAGACACAAAATTTCACATGAAAAGGTCATATGAAAAACTCACTATGAGAGGATCCATTTCTCTACACTAGGACATGGTGCGAAATACAGTCCTTACATGAAGTATTCATAAATTGGAATCAAACAGACAGCTCTGTTCGAGAGATCAGAATGCCATCTGTGTCTGCATAAAGCCATTCCCCATCACAGATCCTTGTCCC
Source organism: Gastrolobium bilobum (assembly GCF_033153095.1). NCBI lineage: Eukaryota > Viridiplantae > Streptophyta > Magnoliopsida > Fabales > Fabaceae > Gastrolobium > Gastrolobium bilobum. The sequence continues at coordinate 22,536 of NW_026896740.1, read as the reverse complement.
AGCAATATTTATGGGAACATGCTTTTCTCCCATACCTTTCTTATTGGCTTTCATTGGATGAGAAGCTAGAGCTCTGACCCCAATATCACAACCATTGATCTCGTCCACATCTCTTATACATCCATTCACAACAATACCTGCCCATCCATTGTTTTGTGCTTGTACTACAGGGTTGCCACCCAATATTGCACAGCGTAAGCTCGCACCTCCATCAACAACAAGCACCCTTCCATTGCCTTTCTCTTCAAGGAACTCGCGAACCAAAACATTGTCCTCAAATACCTTCAAGGTAACTATAGGTCCAGAAAAAACCTGTCGACGACCATAAATTTGAAAAATTGGCTGAAGGGCTCGAAGCTCCCCACCCAAAATTAACTGTGGGTTTGCATCACATACTTCAGCAGTGGTGACCAAGGCCATTTACTTCAAGAACCTAGATAAAACAAAAAAAAAAAGACATATTTAGACTAATGCCTAACAAACCAAAAACAATCCTGGTTTAAGACAATATTTTCAGTGCTACCTATGTACACCCACTCACCTAATTGCATTTATACTTCTTCTTTTTTGTCAACTTCTTCATAAATGTAGTTAGGTGAGTGGGTGTGTTTCTATTTTAAGTGGTTACAATATGTGCTAGAGGAGCTAAGATATTTGGGAAATCTTTGCAGATGTGCAACGAGATTCAATGTATCTGCCATTTATTTATTTTGTGACACCGAGATAAAAAAAAACATCATATCATCTAACAAAAAGGAAAATTAAATAACAGCTGACCAGATGATGTGATTTTTTTTGTCTACGTGTCACAAAATAAATGACAGATACACTGAATTTCTGATACACCAGTTGCACTAAAGATTTATTCGTGGGTTGGATGCCTGTCTTAAGTGAGAAAGCATAGTTACATACATATCTAATAGCTAGCTTGCATTTGCATATGTGAACCTGCAAAAGTCTGTGGTATCTTTTAATTGATGCCCCCTTGAGAGCTCATGCCATAAAAAGTTTTTTATTTTTATTTTTTTGGTATGACAAAATATCAAAACTAAAGTTGAAAATTCATAAAAGATATTAACCGATAGCATGAGCTCTACAATAAACTGTGTCCTGTACAAGACACGTAAAATCAAGCAGTAAATAATACTAGTTAATTAGTTATAATCCTAAATCAAACAAACACAAATCCACACACATAGCAATACAGATTAGCACTGGAATCAATGCGGCAAAGTGATCAAGATCAACCAGTTGATAAAAAAAAAACACAGGGCGGCGAATCTAATTACAAGCACAACCACAGTGAATCTAAAAACAGAAAAAAGAAAATGGATCAAGTAATCAATTATTTGCATATCCATAAAAAAAAAAAGGAATCGAGAAACACGCAACCAAATCGGCGATTGAAATCGGAATCGGAAAATGAAGAGAGAGAGAGAGAGAGAGAGAGAGATACCGATGAAGAAACAGATCTGCAATATGAAAGAGGGAAAATGAGATTTAAGAATGGAAAAGGGAAAGGAGTGAGTGAGAATGGAGGGCGTTGGGCCAACAATAGACAGATATAATAGAATTGATAGTTGACAGTGGTGAGAACGCGAATAACATTATCAACACAAATCTCTCTCTCTCTCTCTCACACTTCACCGTGTACTCATCATCTTTATCATATATTTATAACTAAACTCTACTAGTATTATATTATGTATTATTATATTGTATGATTTTCATTTTTCACTTTATGCCTTACTTGTTCCTTTTGCTTTTCTTTTTCTTTTTTCTTTATACCATACCATTTTTTTTTCAATAAATTAAAGAAAACATTAAACAATTATTTTTTTTAAAAAGAAAATAAAAATATGGATGATCGCATCTCTTTTTATTTTATGTATTTCTTATTGAAACATTCTTTCTATTAACAAATTTTACTTCATATTATTAAACGAAATATTATAACCAAGTAATGAACGAGGAATTTGAAGTTTAAAGTTCAATCATTATATATGTTACAATGACAATATAAAAATTCAAACTTGTAACTAATATTTTAACATATTTTCATGTATTATTCTTGTTTTAATTAAAGAAAATAATAATAATAATAAATGATGATATATTAAAATATCACTACATATTGTTTATCAAAAATAAAATAAAATATCACTACATATTAATGCAACTATCGTATATAGCAAAATAATTAGTTAATTCTTAGAATTTTTTCTGAACATAAAAAAATTGACTCCCGCTTGAAAGGGGGTAATCTCACCCTTTTTTCGATGACAGTGGTTCAATGTATAATCTATTTCAATGAGAAGCTAGTGTTAGGACCATATTTTGAAAAAATAAGTTGTGTAGGGATATATTCACGTTATCTACCAAAAATAATAATAAATAATTACTAAATGATTATTTTTTTTAAAAAGCTTGAACATAACTAGTTCATACAATAAATACATAAGCTCAGATGCTGACGCATCGTCAATTTGTCATCTGACACAAGTCACAACGGAATATCGGAGATGCCTTACATAGGAAGCATAGAGTTTTATAGACTATAGCGAGTTAGGCATTAGTTTAGGATAAATCTAATGAAAACCTACAGGCGCGTACAAGTCAAAAAAAAAAAAAAATGTCATCAACGCAAAACAATTGATATTTTTGAAAAAGAGAATAGTAAGAAGAAATACACTCTTTTATAATGACTAGGTGCTTGACTTGGACATGAACAATAAATCGTAAAGGGAAAGAAGCTGGCTGACTAATTTTATTATTTATTTAATATGTATTTGTTTGCTACGCGGTTGATCAATTAATTATTTAATGGCACGGACGTCAACTATGGAAAGACCACTTCCACAAGTGCTTTTCTTCTATTAGGCAGAGTAGGGTTGGTGGAACTACTCACTACTCACTACTGACTACTCACTGGTCCGCTCCCTATAACTCATGCTTCGGTGTGGACGTGTGGCAAAGAGGATTTCAATCTGGATCTATAGTTCTGTACCTCTACACGTGATCATGGGATTTTACTGATCCACAATTCCGGAAATAAAGATCCCTTATCATTGTCTCTTCAAAAAATAGTAAATCCACTGTTCCAGTCACGAGAGTAATTAAGAGAGTTCCATCATTGAGCACTCGCACGCATCCCAAAATGCTAAATTTGACAATAAAATTTCTGCTGGTTATATGATACACCCGGACATTAATGTTTTGGCTATTATCAAAATAACAGACAAGATTAACATTCAACACTGCTCAATCAGGTCCAATTTTATTTGCTTAAAATATAGCTACCCCTCATTACGATGCTGCAAGCTCTCTTGATTTTATGTCAACTTGTGAATGGTTTTCATGTCAGCGACCTCCCCGAGAGTTCCTCGCTCAACATGTTCCCACCACTTGAATAAGAAATTGTCCACAACTAGTCTGAACCAAGGGGACAGCTTCAAACCTTCCTCACCCGCATCAGCTTTCCTCAACAGCTCCTTCAACTGATCACGGTTCACATATTTGACATCAGCCACTTCATCAGGATTTGGATGAAAGTTAACATCCCGGACAATAAACAACAGATAATCCACTACAATCAAGGAAAGGAAAAAGAAAAGTTGTCAATACTATCTCAAGAAAACATCCTGTTAGAATTAAGCAGCAACCATGCCAGCAGATTACGCACCTATGCGGCTAAAATAAAAATAATCCAATCCAAATAATGGCGCATATCCTGATTTAGGTTTGAATTATCTAAAGTATCGTGAATTAATCCTAGTTGGATACATACAGAACAAAATCAGCTTGATGTAATACTTGAAACCAATTAAATTGTCTTACGTTCATGCTCTCCCCATTTGCCATCAGAAGGTGCCTTGTAAAGCATGCGACCCAATGGGGTGAACTGATCTACGGGTATATCTTCAGCAGGAATACCAAGCTCATCCAAAAGCTTCCTCTGAGCTGCATTTCTTACTCCTGGTAATACAAGGAGGAAGAAAAATTAATAAAAAGCAGCAATGACAAAGTAGATTATAGTCTTTTTAACAAGGTACCCAGTATATACCGAGGGCATTCTCCTCTATAAGCTCAGATTCACGGTACAGTGGATGGCTGCAGCAGGTGTTTGTCCACACCAGAGGGAATGTTACCTTTGTTGCAGATCGTTGCTTCATCATATGAAGAACACAGAATCTCAGTCAACACACCTAACTAAAACCTAAGAGACTAAGACATGAAACCAGGCATGCAACACTGAGAAATTTCCACCGAATAATCATCCAGAAAATTATAGAGGAAAAGAAATAGATGAATTTAGATTAACTAACAATTTAAACAAGAGGGATATTAAACTTTAATAATTCAATGTACAAGTAATAATGAAGGTGTTATCAGAATATAAAAATTAATCACAACTAGTAACACAATGAATGTTAATGCTATGACCTTGTTACACAATTATTTGTTTGGTGAAGACTTGGAATTTTCTTTATTTGCTTTTTCTCTTATTGGCCTACTGAGAATAGACCACAAAATCACTTGTAAAAGGGCAGGATTGAAGTTGTTAACGGCAAAATGCTATTTCCCCTTCATATATGGAGCACTGGATCTTTATAACAGAAAAAACCTTGTGATTTGCATGCAGATATACAACTTTCTAATCATGAGTAAACACTGAAACAACAATATGAAATAAAGATCCCGATGATAACTACTAGATGTATAGAAGTTTGATCCACAAGGATAAAGATGTGATGCGATAAAAGAGGTGTTTTCAATTCTGCTTGACGCTTTGAAAATCAATAGGTTCACATTAAAACAAGATGCAAACTACATGCTTATGAGGCCAGCAAAATCAACATCAACATCAACAACACCTTTATCCCAAATTAATTGGGGTCGGTGGTAGATGAACTCAAATAAAAGATACAAAAAAGTTGAAAAAAGAAAAATAAAATAAAAATAAATAAATAGAATAGTAAATATATATATATAAGTAAAAAAAGAAAGGGAAAAGAAGAAGAGGGGGAAAGGAAGGGGAAAAGGACTAAAAAGGGACCATCTGGAACATATGAATAACAACGGGTCTAACCCTCCACCATGCTTATGAGGCCAGCAAAATATTTAAAAAATAATAATACATACCTGAAGAAGCAACTCATACTTTGAGTTGAACAGGAATACACTAAAAGCTCTATGCAGCAAATTTTCAGACTCAATCTTTTCCATCAAGTGACCTATAAAATTGAAGCTCAAAAAAATGAATTAACCAGGTCAGTATGCAGAGGGAAGAGCACAATAACAAGAACAGAAAAAAGAAAAATTGAGATCTAAATGAAACATTCCAAATCTCACAAGGCCAGTATTTTTGCTTCAGGAAGTCAAAATCCACAGGTGCACTGGTATTTTGCATTTTAATTCATGCTCACATTTGCTCAAAATCTACTACTACTATATGGTATATATAAAATTTTAATTTGCAACTCTTTCAGGCGCATCATAGTATTTAGCAGTTTATTCGCATTAAAATTAGTGACTAATACTAATACAGCAATACATTATAAATGATTAATTTAATTACATTTCTCATTGATGATTGTTCACACGAAATAATGGACAACTTTGTAAACAACCTCTAAATGTATGATGAGGATTGTATCCCATAAAAATTATACGCCGATATGGCAATTTTAAAAAGATTTAGGAGGGGATACGAGTAAGCTATAGTGTGTGTGTGTATATGCAAAAAATACTGGATAGTTGGTAAATCAATCATAAAATAACTGTTAAAATATAATTATTACAAAGCAATCTATACAGTATAAAAATTAAGATATTACCCTTTTTTTTTGTTTTGGTATGGGATATTACCCCTTGTAGTCACAGCAAGAGGTTTCTAAACATGGACATTACAATATTAAGAGATGAACCACAAAGTTGACATATTTAATCATTTTTTTTTTCTCAAATCATCGTATTAGTTAGAAAATTTAATGATAGTAAACCCCAGCTATATCATAACATCAACTTTTACAAACACAATAAATCAGAAAAGCATATATTCTTCAGAAAAGACGAACTATAAGGTGTCAAAGTACAAATATTTTGCGACAATTATTTTAATGCCAAACAATGTGAGCCCTTGCAATCACAAATTAAATAAGATTTCAAAATGGAAAGTCCACTTACAATTGTATTTGGATTCATGACCAACCACACGGTCATTCTCATCCACTAAAATGCATCTGCAGAAGTTCCAAAACCAAACAATTACCAATCCCAGGCAAGACGAAGAAATAAATGATGCATTAGCAGAAGTTATTATATGTTAAGGGTAATTGTAGAATTGGCAGAACTGCACAGAGAAAAGTTAGATAAGGGAGAGAGAGAGAGAGAGAGAGAGGAGAGAGAGAGAAAGATGGGAAGAAAGTAATTGCTTGCCTACTCCATACAGCCATTGACACTTCTATCACAAGGATTTCAAATACTAAAAAGGTAATTGGTCCTAATATAGTAATATGGACTAACTGGTACCAATATTTTAATAATAGAAGCATACAAATGATAAGTGATGATACTAATTGGGATTAATTGATACCAACCCATTTTTTTATTAATGGAATCTAGAGAATGCTAATTCATACCACGTGAAGACCATGGTGCATAACATCTTTTCCCCCATTAAGACATTATTTGTCCTCAAGTCGAGTAATATTCAATGCTTGCTCATCTCCCCAACTAGAGAGTAGAGACTCCATGACACAAAATCCTACCACTAAATCAACACCTTTGAGACTTGATAAGAACCTCGCATGATAACCCGTTGGTTTAGAATAGCGAGCGGCCGGTGAATAGGCAAGTGGTTCTAGTTCAACAAGCTCGGACAATAGCGAGTTGTCCTCCACAACACAAAGACCCTCCAAATATAAAAGGGTTGAGTAGCCTTTATATAGATACCCGCGGACAAACTTCTCATCATAGTTGACCTATAGTCTTTTGTCGTGTCACGCTTGAATCTCTTTGATTATCGGACGTTTGATACAAAGCCATATGACAAGGGATTGGGAGGTGTAACATCTTAGGCGCTGACGAGGGCGGAGAGTGATCGCCGATACGAAAGGGCACAGACAAGGAACGGCTCCTGGCAGGTTTCCAGCAGAGGGTACATGAATGAATTGAATCAACACCCGAAAAAGAGACATTCCAAAGACTGTACGGGTATGGGACTTTATAGTTGAAGATATTTTATAAGAATTAATAGGTACTACCTATACTAATAAGATGCATCTACTTTTCGGTAGCCCATAACGAAAAAATTTCATAGTTTTCCCAGGGAGTGTGAGTGAGGACAAAGCACGCTGAAAAGTCTCGTGTTAGTGTGTGGGGACAATCATTGATCCTGCAAGCGGCCGGGCATTACAAGTAGTAACAGAGCAGGGCCTCTGTCTCAGTACGGCGTGGTTCGAGGACGAACCAGGTGGAAGCTGATGGGCATGTAACATCCGAGCGTTGACGAGGGCGGGGAGTGATCTCTGGTGCGAAAGGGCATAGTGCAAAAGGGCACAGACAAGAAGTGGCTCCTGGAAGGCTTCCAACGGGGGTACATGAATGAATCGCATCAACACCTGAAAAAGAAGGATTCCAGAGACTGTGCAGATATGGGACTCAACAGTTGGGGATAGCTTATAAGAATTAATAGGTACTACCTATACTAACAAAATGCATATACTTTTCGGCAAAGTTATCAAGTGCGGATTGTGGCCTATTGCGGCCAACCCCCAAAAACGCTATAGCGGGTTGCGGTTGCGAAAATAGCGGAATAGACAGATGAAAAATAATGACAAAAAGAAACACTTTTGATAGCAGAAATGACAGAGAGAGAGACGCAGAGAGAGGCATATAGAATAAAAAACCCCTAAAATTTCTCTGTTACACATTTAAATTGAGGACAAAATTAACATTTTGCCTTATGGCCGCGATTTGGCCACAAATGCGACCATAATGGCCGCTATTGTATTCTGGTGCGGCGCGGTGCTTTTTCTTGGCGAGGCACCACAGCACGCATACGGTGCGGTTCACAGTGCTATTGCAGCTCAATTAACTATTATGTTTTTCGGTAGCCCATAACGAAAGAACTCCATAGTTAAGTGTGCTTGATTTGGAGCAATTCTGGGATGGATGATCTCCTGGGAAAACGAAATGTGTGAGTGAGGACAAAGCACGCTGAAAAGTCTTGTGTTAGTGTGTGGGGACATTCATTGATCCTGCAAACGGCCGGACGTTACAGGAGGCGGCACGAACCTTCCAAGCTCGTTGTTGCTAAGCACAGCGGCTAAAACGGCCAGGTTTTTAGGAGCTGCTCACGCCAATGCGAATGCATCATGCAAGTCCATATGCCAATGAGCATGCAAGTCCATATGCCGATGAGCTTGGACTACCAAGCACACTCGGAGTTTCAAGCTGCGTAAATGTTGTTGAGAGATACCAGGGTCCACAGACCTAGCTGACAAGGTTTACAAAAGTAGCTTGGTAATCGAGGACGAAATCGGTCTAAGAAAGCTTGGCAAAGAAGGTGGTATCCTCATACTTGGAGGGACCAAAGCAGCGACAAATGTCACATACAAATGTGTCCCAAGGTTATCAGCCTCTAGACATTGGTACCAAATAACCGCAAGTGCATTTAGATGCATGACGTTCAGCAATCATCGATCCTCTTGCTGTATTTTATGATATTAAAAATAATGCTACACATTGAAAAGTCATATGATCGGGTCACTTGAGGAAAAACACAGGAATGCGAAGCAGAGAGAAATCTGTGCGTTGGCACATTGTCCGGAGGTTTGGACTTGTGCAGAACGTTGCCAAGAATGCCCAATGCTAGATCTGTCAGCGATGGTGGTAGTGCTGGTAGCTCCTGTTGGAGGGTGGCAAAGAGGCATTGGTCATGCTTGTCCAATAATGTCATGAGATTTTCTATTGTTAATTGGTTGATTTGAAAGTTCAGGAAATCGCAACGTAATTGTTAGATGGCAGTGGCTGTTGTGCTGGCTAGCTGTTGCATTGATTGCAATTGAGCCTCATACTCTAGAGAACGGTAAGAGTCAATGAAAGCACAAGTTGTTAAGGGTAATGGTAGAGTGAGCAAGAATTTCACGGAGAAAAAACAGAGAAGAGAGAGAGAGAGAGAGAAAGGAGAGAATGACAGAAAGATTGGAGGAAAGTAATTGCTTAATTGCTTGCCTAATTCATAGGGCCATTTTGACTTTTATAACAGCAAATTGCAAAGATTTGAAATACTAAAAAGCTAATTGATAAGAAAGTCAGAATGCTAAACAAAACAAAAAAAGTTGTTGGTCTTAGGAACTCTTAGCAACAAGCAGCTTTGGGTTTGTAAATTGAACATTTTAATATTTTACGTTATGCTTGAGTTGAGTAATCAATAAGAAGGCGAGGTGAGGTGACGGAGTACTCGATGTAAGGGTACTGCTTTGAATAATGGAAACAGTCTTTAGGAAACAGTTACAAAATGCAAGGGTAATGCTGCTACAAGAGTACTCAATGCACAATAGTCAAATGATTAACTTTTTTTTCCCTAAAAAGGCTTGCACCTTCATTCACTGCGGCATACACTTTATAGCGCCTATGCTTTAAAAACCACTAGCGCCCTAAAAGCGGTTTTCTCCTTTGACTAGCTTGGTTAGCATGGAAAACAGAAACGGGAGGAAGACAGAGCAGAGACGAAGGAAAAAATTTAATCAACTCTTTCCCAGAACAGTCATAGTGAATGCGGAGAAAACATAAACGGAGTAACAAATTCCCTGTTTCAATCAAATAACACACCCTAACCATAGCAATTAAAGCTAAATCATAAATCAAACGAAAAACAAGCACCATGCATCAAAGTTCAAACTCCAATCCAACGCCAATAAATTAGGTGATCGGGAAGAGAACATTATCATTTTGCTCAACAAAGATACACAAAAATACAATCAATCAACACAGTGAAAGCACAAGAAAAGTGAGAGAAATTACAGAAACATATGCTAGGAATTGCGAAAATAAATAAATAAATAAAAATGAAATTAAGATGGAGGAACAGACTCGTCTTCGAACATGAGGCGGCGTTGAACGGCGTCCATGCCTGAATCGGCGGCAACAGGAGTTTCACCCATGGCGGTTTGAGAAGAGAAAGACAAAGACGCGGTGAGAGGGTTCTTGCGGCTTCTCTGAGAGAAAAGAAGGAACGAAAAAGAACGAGATCTAAAAGCAGAAGCGGAAGAAGAGGGAGTGGACACGACGCTAACGCCCCTTTTAAACACTTGCTGGCTCAGTGTCGCAGCGATCAAGGACTGTGCCATTCTCATATGCTCATGAATCTGCTACTTTACTTTATTTAGCAAAATAATTAATCATATTATTAAGTCTCCAAACGTCTTTCTTTACTTTTTTATTTTTAAAATAATAATAATAATAAGAGCCATTTTTTTTTGTTTATATATGTACATTATTGTGATTGTAAATTATTTGTTTCATTTCGTTGCCCCACTCCATAAGCAAACATTTGGTTGATTTTCCATCAGGCTTGCCAAATCCTATTTTGCACCTTTCAAGTCAAAATCGCTCGGGCTAACCTCATCCTCATAGCCAAATGGGAATGGCGGTGATTGAATTGGTGATGGCTAATGCCAACGGTATTAATGTTTTTTTTTTTTTACCATTTATCTCTTCTCCACATACTTATGACACTAATTCCTAGTGTTGAGGTAATAATCAGGTAAAAAAAAATTGGCAACTCTATAGTTTAAGTGAAGCACTGAATATATTTTCCAACGTCTTTCTTTAGTTTGTGTTTGGTACGTGTCATTTAGTAGGATTTTCGGAAAATCAAATTTTTCTAAATTTTTAATTTTTGAATATTATCGTAAACAGAATATAAAAAATATATTTTTGAAAATTGAGATTCTCCGATAAAAAAAAAATTTCTCCTCTACCAAACGCCTCCTAAGTGAAACACTGAATATAAATGAAAATTATATTCTAATGCTACATCAAATTATTCTATCATATTGTACTCATCTTAAGGGCTCGTTTGGTGGACAATATAGGATAAGGGTGTGATATGATATGATATGAGGCTGATAAGTCTATATCATGTCATGTGTTTGATGAGCACCTCATTAGCAATATGATAAAATTATGTAGAAAGAAAAACAAAAACAAAAAACAAAATATAATACAATAAATACAAATATATTGGGTAGCGTGGGATATATTGGGTACTGGGTATCCAATATTGATATTTTATCTTGTTGAATCCTAACTTAACTCTCCCCATAGGATAAAAAATCATGTATTTGATAAGATAAAATAAGACAATAATCATATCCTATTGACTCATCAAACAAGAGATAAAAATAGGATATGATAAGTTATCCTATCTTATTTTCTTTATCAGGTGCTCCAAACAGCCCCTAAATGATGTGCCATTTGTTCTTTTCTTTTCTTTTTAAATTAATGGATTTCACTTCATTTGTTTCGGTAGGAAATAGATTTCTCTCCTACTACTTAAAAAAAAAGTACTCCCTATTGTAAAACATTGGTTATAGAAATTGTACAAGGCTTTAATAGCTCTCTGTTGCTGCAGATCAGAAAATGTGCAGCAACACTTATTTCTACCAGGATCCGGTTCCGTATCTTGGAAATTTTTATTTTATTTTTAATTTCATGATCCAGCTCCGTATCTTAATATAAATATATTTGTCGTAAGTTTTTTCATCGCCAGTGATATCAGAAACGAGGAACCATTGTACAATTGATGGAATTATAGAGAACATTGGTAAGTGGCGAGAATCGTTACCTAAATTGGTGGAATCGTGTGGGTCGTGCAAGAGATTGCTATTCAGTCATCGGCAACGACTTCTGCAACAATGTCGAGCGAGTTGCAAAACAAGTCTCTACAACTGCATCCCATGGATCTTTAATCTACTATCCATAAAAAAGAAGAACTTTAGAGTTAGGATTAGTCGACTAATGAATAAATCGATGAACAAAAAAAATTTAAAAAAAATATTTTTATTTTTTTGACCCAAGAACCTAAATTTCGATCTTAGTACAGTGGAACATAAAAATGATAGTATTACTGCAAGAGCGCCTTCGATTTCAATAAAATGAATAATCACACAGAGTGATAGAACTTTTTTTGTTTTTTGTTGAATAGAGTGATATAACTTATTATAATTTGTACGTTGAGTTAACATAAAAGGAAAACAACCATAAGAAATTATTGGTTTTTCCTAATGTACCTTTTCAAACATCTTATTCATATAAATAAATAACTTAAAATTAATTATTAAAAATTTACTATGTAATTTTTAATATATCAATTTTATAAAATTTTCAGAATTTTTCCAAATAAAAATTATACAAATTGATTAAATAAATTAATTAAATTTTTTAAATATAAAGTTGGTTATATTAGTCATTAAATTATAAAATTACACTTGGACCCGGGCTTCTCCAGCTCCCCTCCTTGAGAAGGCTCTGTGTTGGATGCTCTTTTGCTTTTTAGCTTTCTGTTTTTCTGGTTTTTTCCTTCCTGCTTCTTGTTTGTATTTCTGACTTTTAGTGTTGCTTCTTTGGGGCTTTGCCCATCATGTTTATCAAAAAAAAAAAAAAATTATAAAATTACACTCAAGATGCCTAAACAAGCATTTAATCAAAAAATAATTTTTAAATATATATCTTGTTAGTTGAATTAATCTCTAAAATTCTTGACCAAACGATTTAAGGGTTCATCTAATCTCATGTTACATAATAAAAGAACTCTTATGTTGTAGACACACATGTAATGAGCCTTGTTATTTACAAAAACAAAAAAAAAATATCACGATTTTCGATGAATCTATAAAAAATAAAACTATTCTTATGTTTTACTTTGAATGACAAAACATAGAATTAAAAGTATTTAAACATAATTTTTATTAGAAAAGATGTGGAACGGAAATAATAACCGTTGATTGGTGGAAATCAACGGTTAAGATAAATAATATGATAGTCGTTGATTGGCGGAAATCAACGGTTAAGATGTGTTCGTAACATTATGCGTAACATTATTTGTGTGTCACAATATCATATCCCTTAGTTAATAACTAATATGACATATATTTAAAGGGTTTCAATTTTCTCGTACGGTAGGAGAAAATTTTCTCATGTTGTAGACACATTTTTTGTGGGACCCACATCTAATAAAAAATAAAAAAGTAAAAAAAATATTGTACGAAAATCGAAGAATCACTAGTAAGAAAAAATAACTCTCCTATAACATAAAAAAATGTTTTCCCATGTTTAAAAGAAGTAACTTGATTATTTAGTGGAAAAAATTCATATCCAAATGTACCTATCATGTCAGCCCGTGAAGTATCGCAGCTGCTGCGCGAGGAAAACGAGGATGCAATTTTCTAATGGTTGCTTTTATTTAATAAATAAGCCCAAATTTTAAATTGGAGCTCGTGGGAAATGAGGATTTGATGGATTTCTTAATTAGGTTAATGATTTTTATTTGTAGGAGATAATTTTATTTTTTTTTTATAACAGTAGGAGATAATTTTATCTCTTATATATATTGGTTACGATGATTTTATATCAGTATAAGTTACACTCTCAATTTTGTTCGTTGATGTCACTTATATCTAGAGGCGGACCCAGGGTAGAGGCAAATGTCCCCAAGTGCGGACATAAACATCGTGATTTTAGTTTTTCTTTTTCTTTTGTTGCAGATTCTTATTTGTCTCTTCGTTCAAATATTTATATTAGGAGTAAATATCATTTTAAGTCCTTAACAAAAAATATGGTCCCTTATAAAAAAAAATTAGTCTTGAGGTTCCTAAGAAATTCAAAGTGGATCAATTTAGTTAAAATCGTGATCCTCACAAATTCAAAAAAGACCCACATTAGTAGATCAAAAAGACTAAAATGTGTCCACTTTGAATTTCATAGGTTCCAGGTCACTAAATTTTTTTTGTAAGGGACTAAAGTGAGGACCGAATTTTTTGTTAGAGACCAAAAAGAGTATTTACTCTTATATTAGTTAGAAACGTAATAATTAAAATAATATAACAACGCAAATTGATTAGAGAGAAAACTTATTCTTTCTCTCATGTCACGTACCCATTCTCATGCTCTTTACATCCTTTGTTCCCTTTTTCATTTTTTCTAAAAAGAGAGGATTGATTGCAGGTCTGACATTCTCAAATAAGTTAATCTCTAGAGACTATTGCTTGCGGCTTGTTATGGAAACAACTAGATTATGAGCGAGTTCATAACCTTGTGCATAAAGCATTAATCTAAACTGTCTTTACAAAAAAATTCCGGGGACGCTGCCCCCGAACCCCCACCATTATATGTGCGAACATAACAAATTTTTCCTAAGTACGCTGGTTATATCTAAGGGCTCTAAGTTTTTAGTAATGTGAGTCATTGGATATAAGTGGATCAATGGTCAAGATTTAGTGTAAGACTTTTAACTCTTATACCGATATAAGAATACCCTGCCCCTATATATATATAGGAAAAATTGTTTATCCTTTTAAATGACACAACTTATATTCTTCCACTCTCACAAAGAGGTGGGACCCACACTTTTATTTTTTTATCAACTCTTTCTCCTCTTTTATCTATCTCTTTCTCTCTCTTAAAATGACACAACTTTACATCCTTTAAAATGACACACATTTTTCCCATATATATATATGAAGAAGGATCAGTTTACAAACTTTTTTGACAAATTTTTACAAATTACACTATCTTCTCCCGTGAGAACATAGTGAAACCTAGTGTTCTCTCGGGAGAAGATATTGTAGTTTGTAAACAAAAAAAATTGTAAATATAACATGCCCCTATATATATATATATATATATATATATATATATATATATAAGTGTAGGGGTCTATATTTATTTCTTCTCTTCTCTTTATATGGATCCCACACATTTTAATTTATATATAAGAGATACTTTTATCTGCTTGAGAAACTTTTTTAATTCTTAGAGGACGTATGGTACAGGAGAAAAAAAATTTAACCAGAAAAAAAAATTGTTCAGAATATGATAGGAAATTTTTTTTGTCGGGTAAGTTAAAAAAAATATTTGATAGGCCAAAAAATTTTCAAAAAAATTAGATAATTTTTATTGATGTTATGTTTGGATAATTGTAAAATATTGATAGCAAAATTGACATAATTACCGAGTTATCCCATAGTTTGAAAATTGAAGTTCACCGCTGAATAAAAAGTTATTTCACCTTAGCTTTGTCCCTCTCCCTTTTTTTTTTTCGTTTGTTTGTCTGCTATCATTTTGCTTAACCTCTGTTATTTGATCTGGTACTGGGGCCGGAGGAGATCGTAAATTATATCATAATTATTAACGCAGTATTGTTAAACATTAACGCACCAATACTGAATCGTCTGAGAAAAACAATGCATAATTATTAATAAGAGAAATATTTTTCTTATGTAGTTGAATATAGCTATCTTCTGTCATACACTCCTTAAATTTTGTGCCAGCTTTTTTTTTTCGTCTGTTTTAAATTATAGACCCCACATATTTATCTCACTCACGTGGAAAAACTATATCATAATAACTCCCTATTAATAAACTATAACTCTTAAACTAAACATTGAACAATAACAATCTTCACAGGAAACACTGTCATGATCGTAAACATTTGAACTGAAGTGAAATACAAAAATAACTTAATAAACAAATACTCGAATGCTCAGCAATAAATCCACCCACCGTGATGGAGAAGATAACATCACGATGTTCATCAACAAACTAACACAGCAATAGTATCCTTTGAAGATGAAATGTGCCTCTGTTGTGCGTCTTCGTCACCATTGTACGGTGAGAAAACAGAATATTTTGGTAAAGTGAAAATTAAATTTATCCAGGATGTTTTCCCTTGCTGCCAGCAACTTTTTTTACCATACTTTCAATGGACAAATTTTATGGAGCTATGATGTGTAAAACATCCTGCCCAACAAAAAAATGTTGGCATCCATTTTTTTATTTTACTCTTACCAAATATAGCTAACTTATTTTACTCACCTCACTCTCCTGGATAATTTTATTTTTCCATCCTACCAAACATTATAGTGTCTTTTTTCCCCGTTTCACAAAATTTTCTTACTCATTCAAATTTCCTAACCCTTCCAAATATACTTTAGACTGTCTAACCGAGGGTTTTGATCAATGTCATTGTTACATTTATCCTACTTCAAAATATTAATGGGTGATGTTTTTTCAATGTTACATGAAATAATATTATCTTAATAATTAGGTGAGTTCCACGACTAAAAAAAAAATAAAAGAAAAAAATATACTGACTCGAATCTCGATAAGTGTATAACATGAGAAAAATATTTTCTAATATTACCATGTAAATAAAGCTAAATAGTCATTTGTTTAGTAGCAGTTGATATTGTACGTAGATGCCAGGAAGAAAGACTAAGAAATGAACACAATGTTTAATACCGGGCAAAAGTCTCGGCATCTTGAAACTCATGACCTAGTAAACGAGGCATTTGTGAACCAAGCAATTGTTAACTAAAAGTAAAATACCTGCCAAAATTAACCAACATAAAGCTTGGTAAAAAAGAGTTGAAAAAGAACATGGAAATAATTTGTTTAGATGTTTGGCCAAGTCTGTGGACCATGCATCTGAATAAATTCCAAGCATGACACTCTTGCTGTGAACATAATCTGCAAGAGTTTTGATGCCAGAAGAAAATGGTTAGGGGTATGCATGGTTAAGTTTGGTTTGGTTTTCTTTACCGAAAATAAATCAGTTCCGAGAAATTAATCGATTTATTAGTGTGAACTGATTCATAACCAATTCGATTCAGTTCAGAATAAGTTTTGAATTGATTTTTATATTTAATTCTGAATCAAAATAAAAATTACAAAAATATTGAAGAATATATATATATATAGAAAATTTAAAAAATAATAAATAATTAAAATAACAAATAAAAAATGATAACTAAAAATACTTAAGAGAAAAAAAAAACTAAATAAATAAATGAAAAAAATAAAGAAAAAATAGAAGACAGTAAATAAATAAATAAGAGAATAAAAATAGAGAGGAAAAAAAATAAAAAGATGAGAAAAAAACCGATTTAGTTCATGAAATGATTTTCAGTTCAAGAACTAGATTTTAAAAACAATTCAGTTCAAGGACTAGTTTTTAAAAAATAATTTTTTAAGTGTAATATTTTTTGTTGTTCTTTTTCACTCTCCTAAAATTAATTTTTGAACTAGTTATTAACTTGAATGAAAAATATGAAAACATTGATTAAAAATAAAAAAATATAAATATAAATAGTATCACAAATTTAAAAAAAAATAGACAGAAAAATAAAAAATAAAGTTAAAAATAAGAGAAAAAAAAGAAAAGAAAAAGAAAAAACTAAAGAAATAAAGTAATAAAAATAAAGATTAAAGAAGAAACAAAATAAAGAAGAAAAAAATAGAGAGAAAAAAAAAAGATAAGAAGAAAAAAAACTGATTCTTAAACTGGTTTTCATAAACAAGTTCATTAACTCAACTGGTTTTTTAAAAATAGTTTAGTACAATAATTGATTTTTAAAAATTAATTTTTTTAAGTGTAGTTTAATTCAATTTTGTGTTATTTTGCCCTCACCTAGAAAATGCTGATTACTCTACAAATTATAATTCAACCACACTCTTAATTTTTTATATGTTGTCGTTTTATAAAAATTGAAATTTCACACCTTTGAATAGCGCAATAATTTTTCAAGAACCAATAAAATAATTAATAGAACAAAACATCTTTCTTGATCCCTTTCTGTACAAATAGAAAAAATAATTGGGGGGATTGAATTGAAAATAAATAAATTGAAAGTAATATTGATTAAATTATTGAAATATAGTATATGTAACATTACATTAATTATAAGTAAATATATATATATATATATATATATATTCCCTTAACAAGGAGAAACGGTGTTTCAACTTTTAAATTATCATTTTCAATGATTGCTTTCGGAAGTTTATAATTAACCTGAAGTTTTGAACCACTAGCAGTACTAAGCCGTTCAGAAGTCTTTTCAAAATATTTAGTAGGAATTAGACCTTCTTGAATGCAGTTTGAATCTGCCCCTGTGTCAAACAGAGCTTCAATTTCAAGGTCAAAATTACCTACATTGAGTTTGATTGGGATATAGAATTTTTGAATTGTTAATTGATTATAATTGCTATAATTGACTATAATTGCTTCAGAACAATTATGAGAAGTTTGATAGGCAGTTGCAACCATAGTCATATGGTGCATTATATTGAGTATGTTATACTCTGATTGACCATCTATGTTCCATTCATAGACGTTGTTACCATTAAAACTTTTGAAACTTGCATTCTTTTCTTCAAGTAGAAGATCAGGAGCAGTTGCTTTTTGGTAATAAAGTTTGGAAGGGTTTCTCCAATTATTAATACCAGTTATAGGATTAATTTTAATTTCAGATTTGTTATCTGACTCAGGAGATTCATCATAATGAACCATAGTATTGATATTTTTAGGATTAATTAATCAATTAACAATTCAAAAATTCTATATCCCAATCAAACTCAATGTAGGTAATTTTGACCTTGAAATTGAAGCTCTGTTTGACACAGGGGCAGATTCAAACTGCATTCAAGAAGGTCTAATTCCTACTAAATATTTTGAAAAGACTTCTGAACGGCTTAGTACTGCTAGTGGTTCAAAACTTCAGGTTAATTATAAACTTCCGAAAGCAATCATTGAAAATGATAATTTAAAAGTTGAAACACCGTTTCTCCTTGTTAAAAACCTAAAAAATGGAGTTATTCTTGGAACTCCGTTCATCAAATCTCTTTTTCCTCTAACTATCACAGATGAGGGTATAATTACTTATCATTTGGACAAACCAATTGTTTTTAAATTTCTTAAGAAACCCATCATAAGAGATTTGAATTTTATCCATTACAAACAAAAACAAATCAATTTCCTTAAAGAAGAAATTTCTTTTAAGAATATTGAAAATCAGTTAAAGCAGCCTGAAGTTCAACAAAAGATCAAAGTTTTGCTTGAACAAATCCAAAATACAATCTGTTCTGATCTTCCGAATGCTTTTTGGCAAAGGAAAAAACATATCGTAGATCTTCCCTATGAAAAGGATTTTAATGAAAGGCAAATCCCAACCAAAGCTCGTCCTATTCAAATGAGTGGTGAACTTCTTGTCTTTTGTCAAAAAGAAATTGCTGATCTCATTGCTAAAGGTCTCATCAGGAAAAGCAAGAGTCCTTGGTCTTGTTCTGCCTTCTATGTCAATAAGCAATCTGAAATTGAGCGTGGAACTCCACGGTTAGTTACCAATTACAAACCTCTTAATCAAGCTCTTCAATGGATTCGGTATCCGATTCCAAATAAGAAAGATCTTCTCAATCGTTTGTATTCGGCAAAAATCTTTTCTAAATTTGACATGAAATCTGGGTTTTGGCAAATCCAGCTCAATGACAATGAATGTTACAAGACAGCTTTTACTGTTCCATTTGGTCAATACGAATGGAAGGTAATGCCTTTTGGACTGAATGCTCCCTCTGAATTTCAGAGAATCATGAATGATATCTTCAATCCATACTCAACTTTCACTATTGTCTACATTGATGATGTTCTTGTCTTTTCTCAATCTATTGATCAACATTTTAAACATCTTCATATTTTTGTAGATGTAATTAAGAAAAGTGGTTTAGCTCTTTCTAAATCAAAGATCAATCTATTTCAAACAAAAATCAGGTTCCTCGGTCATACTATTTATCAAGGGACTATTACTCCAATTTGTAGAGCTATTGAATTTGCTGACAAATTTCCCAATCAAATTATTGATAAAACTCAATTACAAAGATTTCTTGGTTGTTTAAATTATGTAGCTGACTTCTTTCCTCAGCTTAATAATCTAATCAAGCCTCTCCATAATCGTCTTAAAAAAGACCCTCCTCCCTGGACTGATGTTCATACTGACGTAGTCAAACAGGTCAAATCTAAGGTAAAGGAACTTCCTTGTCTTTATCTTTCCAATCCTCAGGCTTTCAAAATTGTTGAAACTGATGCCTCTGACATAGGTTATGGTGGCATTCTTAAACAAAGAGTCTCAGACAAAGAGCATATCATTGCATACACTTCAAAACATTGGAATCCAGCACAGCAAAAGTATTCCACTGTCAAAAAAGAAGTTTTAGCAATTGTTTTTTGTATTTCAAAATTTCAATCTGATTTATTAAATCAAAAGTTTTTAATCCGTGTTGATTGCAAATCTGCAAAAGACATTTTACAAAAGGACGTAAAGAATCTAGCATCTAAACAAATTTTTGCTAGATGGCAAGCTATCTTAAGTGTTTTTGATTTTGAAATTGAATATCTCAAAGGCACCTCAAACTCTCTCCCTGATTATCTCACTCGTGAATTTCTGCAGGGAAGATAAACAATGTCCTGTCATGCCGAAATCGGTAAAATCAACCTCTTCTAAAGAGAGGAAAGGAAAGCTAATCCTGGCTGGGTTAGCTAAAAAATTAGAAAAAACTGGGTCTCCAGCCCAACAACAATCTGGGTCATCTACCCAACCCCAAACTGGGTCATCTACCCAAAGAGTTGAGGATACTTCCTCTTCTAAACAATCCAAAGCAGACTATGCAATGCCAATCCAAACACTTCAAGCCTTCCAAGACCAAGGTTTGACCCATCTGCCAAAGAAAACCTGGGCTGAAATAGCTTCAGAAGATGAACAGGAAGAAAGTCTTTCTGTTTTGATTGATAACCTAAAAACCAAACAGATCTCTAACCGTCCAAACAGGGCCCTAGAAATCCAACCCAAACCTATTTCTACCCAGAAACCAAAACCTCAAACACCATATGTCTCAAAGAACAAGTTTCTAGAAGTAATCCAAATGGAACCATCCTACTGGGATAATAAACCAACCAAGGTTCCTGTGAAGATCTTCCCCAAAGACTTCAAAGGACGACAATTTCATTTCAAACCACATTCTCCAACTAAATCCCAAAAATTTTATGAGTTTATTCTACTTGATTCAAACTCTATTTCCATCAAACACTATAAGAGTCCAAAAGACCCTGAGTTTATTACTCATTCAACCATCCAGATTCTCAAGGTGATCACCCCAGCAGAATATGGAAATCCAAATAAAATAACCAAATTTTCCCAGCCTTATGATCCAATTGGATATAATTATTGGGACTATGAATTAGCCTGGACCAATGTCTTCTTCATGCAAAATAAAGAAAACAAACATTCATGGTTAATTTACTTTAAGCAAAATATCCAATATAATTTCCCGCAATGGTTTAATAAATGGTGGGATTATTTTGGACCAATCCTTGATATCCTTCCTCCACAAGTCTTTGAAGGAATGACAATCTTTTCCAAAAAATTCGACAATCTAGCAGATCCCTTTCCAATAGATCTGCATTTTTTCTCAAAGTTCTCTCTGGCATGGATATTTTCATGGCAGTACAATTACGGCGAGAAAACAGGCATCAGACTACCATTACTCAGGAGACAAGCTTTTGTTAAATGGTGGATAGAATTTGATGCTTCAAGAGCTTACCCAGAAAATGTCAAGCTCTGGTTTAAAAAACATCCAAAAAGCATCAAGCCAGCTGATCCAGAAACCTCCGTATTCTTGAATCAAAAGGCTCAGATCACAGCAGCATTAGCAGCATCAACCAGCAAAGAAAATTTTGCAAAGAATTTGCAAGGTATTCTTCAATTACTCCAAGAAGAAGCTGAGAGTTCTAAACAGAAGACAGGTTCTTCATCTCCTTCTATCTCTTCTTCAACAGAAGACTTCTACCAAAATGAGGATGATTGTTTTGGAATCAACTTAGCAGAAGACTGTTGAAGAAAACCACTGTAGTAACGCTGATGGCAAAATGACATGAGCATGATGTCAGCATAAGGTGACGCATACAGTGACGTAATCAAAGTGTCGGCAGAAACTGTAGCATCACGAGTCAGTTACTGTTCACTTAACCTACACTGTTCAAACAGTACCGGTCATGTAACTTGTACTGTAGCAATAGTGATTTTTCAATCTATTTAAAGGGTTGCTTCAGTATGTTGAAGGCATCCTTTCATTAGCTGAGTTTAGAGAGATAGTCTAGTGAGAGAGACTGCGAGGTACTTCTGAGTTTTCTCTTCTTCTCTGTTTTCTCTTTAATCTTTCAATCTGTAACTGTAATCTCAATCTTTATGTTTTGAATAAAAGTGTTATTTCATATCTGCTTATGTAATGAACTCTTCTCTTCTCCATCCTTCCACCCAAGTTTGACTTCGGCCTACCGTATACAGCTTGGGTTCTCACCTAAAATTTATTTTATGTTTTAATTTCTGCATTTTAATTTCAGTCATTTATTTCATATAGTAGTCCGTCTACTTTCCTGCTTTCCATTTCTGCTCTAGTTTACTTCATTTCCCTCCTCACACT